>NC_054477.1:11432035-11732035 GCF_017639515.1 Carcharodon carcharias | reverse complement strand
AAGAGCTATTAATTGGCCTCTAAAGGCCTCAATAGGCCCAAGGGTGGGCAGCAGCCTCCCTGACCCCCAAGAACATTTCAGGCAGGCCGGAGATGGGCAGGTGGGTGGCGGGAAAACTACCCACTGGACATTGTGTGTCCCCCACCTTCAAATCTACAGAGGAGTGTAAAATCCAGCCCCATGGGACTACGGTCAAGGGTCATGGATGGAAAGAAGGAAAGAAAGAAGGAAAAGGAAGGAAGGAAGGAAGACAGAAAGAAAGAAAGACAGAAAGAAAGAAAGACAGAAAGAAAGAAGGAAAGAAAGAAAGAAAGAAAGAGAAAGAAAGAAAGACAGAAAGAAAGAGAAAGGAAGAAAGAAAGAAAGAGAAAGAAAGATGGAAAGAAAGGCAGAAGGAAGGAAAGAAAGAGCGGAAGAGAGAAAGAAAGAGAAAGAAAGAGATGGAAAGAAAGAAGGTAAGAAAGACAGAAGGAAGGAAAGAAAGAAAGAGAAGATGGAAAGAAAGAAATAAATAGAGAGAAAGAAAGAGAAAGAAAGAAAGAGAGAGCGAAAGAAAGAAAGGGAGAAAGAAAGAAAGAAAGAAAGAAAGAAAGAAATAGCGAGAAAGAAAGAAAGAGAAAGAAAGATGGAAAGAAAGACAGAAGGAAGGAAAGAAAGAAAGGAAGAGAGAAAGAAAGAGAAAGAAAGAGAAGATGGAAAGAAAGAAATAAATAGAGAGAAAGAAAGAAAGAGAAAGAAAGGAAGAGAGAAAGAGAAAAAAAGACGGAAAGAAGGAAAAAAAGAAAGAAAGGAAGGACAGAAAGACAAGCTTGTATCTATATTGCATATTTCATGACTACTCATGTCTCAAAGCATTTTACAGCCAATGAAATACTTTTGAAATATGGGCTGAAAATCAGGGGCAACAATTTCCCAATAAGGGGAGGGCTTGGAAAATGTCTTCAAAAATAGGCAGCCTATTCCGGTTGAAGTTTGTAATAGTTCTATCTCCGTTAGTGAAAGAGGTGAGGGTGGGTATGTACAGAAACCCCATGTAGAGTCTGCAGCATTAATAGCCAGTGAGATGGCTTGTTCTCCAGTTGAAATGTGAAGAGCTGGTGGGACAGCTGCCAACCCAGTTCCAGGTTGCCTTTGATCTTTGCGGCAGATTTTGGCTCAGAGCACAGGTTCTAAAAGTGGCCTGGGTTTGATATATGATACTTGGCAGCAATAGAGACAGTACACCTCCCAGCTACCACCAGCCCACTTCCCACCACTCATTCCACCTAAGCATTGAGGCTAATGCTCAAAACCGGCATGATTCTGCCCTGCAGATGGGATACTTTCTAGTCATATGTAATGCTGGCTGCAGTGAAGGCGGGAAGAGATAACATCAAGGCCAGACAGCTTTGCATTAGGCCGGGTGCATGCCTTGTTGCCGTGGCTACCCTGCCAATCTGGACCCAGTCCTGGTTCTTTATTTGAAACCACAAGAGGCAGGGGGAGAGACAGAAAGAGAGAGAGAGAGAGGCCACATGGCGCGTTTCACATCGGAACATTGCCCTTTCATCTCTGGGATCTGGGTTCCAAATCCAAAAGATTGATGGGGTGGAAATAGCTCTACTCTTTGATGTCTGTAATGGCTCTGTAAAGAGGCAAGCACGTGGGTGTCTCAAACCTGACCCTTCCCAATTCAGTACCCATATTGGCATCAGTTTAGCAGTCTCCTGTCCCTCAGCGAGGTTGAAAGGACATTCTGGGCCATGAATTCTTCCTAATTATGCCCTCATTAGGAGCCTGGTTCACCTCCTCCCATTTCGACTATGGCCCGAGACAGAAAGCAATCTGCAGTGCCCACGCCTGAAGCATGCATTAGGTTTGTTTGTATTTTCAAGTAAATCCTGTTTGAGACTGTTTTAGGGTCATAGAAGCAGCTGTAGACCATTCGGTCCATCCAGCCTACATTGCCATTCAATTAGATCACGGCAGATCAACTACCTCAATGCCACTTTCCCGCACTGTCTTCACATCCCTTGATGTCATTAGTATCCAGAAACCTATTGATTTCTGTCTTGATTGAGCTTCCACAGCCCTCTGGGGTAGACAATTCCAAAGATTCACCTCTTTCAGAGTGAAGAAATCCCTCCTCATTGCAGTCCCAAATGGCCTGCCCCTTATTCTGAGACTGTGTTCCTTGGTTCTAGACTTACCAGCCAGGGGAAACATCCTATCTACCCTTAAAGGGTATGTATCCCTTTCGCCCCTAGGCAGAGCTCAGGAAAACTTGGCCTACATGCAGCCCGATAAGCCACTCTTAAAGGGACCACCACTGCAGCCCACAACCAGCAACAAGAAAAAAAAAACCTATATTAATATTGTACCTCTATGGTAGCAAAACATCTAAGGCATACCTAAGAACAATATCAATCAAAATTTTACACTGAGCCACATAAGGAGATATTGGGGCAGATGATCAAAAGCTTGGTCAGTGAGGTAGGTTTTAAGGAGTGTGTTAAAGGAAGAAAGAGAGGTGGGGAGGCTGAGAGGTTTAGGGAGGGAATTCCAGAGCTTAGGACTAGGCAACTGAAGGCATGGCCCCAATGATTAAAATTGGGGATGCTCAAGAGGCCAGAATTGGAGGTGTGCAGAGATCTTGGAAGGTTGTGATCCTGAAGGGGGTTACAGAGATCTCGGGGGGCAGGGGGATGAGGCCATGGAGAGATTTGAAAATAAGGATGAGGATTTTAAAATTGAGGCATTGGTTAACCGGGAGTCAATCTAAGTTAACGAGCACAGAGATAATGGGAGGACAGGTCCAACAAGTTAAGTGTACCTCCTGACCTCCCTAGTGTATGAACCTAGGCTGCAGTTGGCCACTGACTCTTGATAAGTTGTTGCTATTTCCTTCGTCCACTCCACCTCCATCTCCTTCCTGATCTGATTGCCCCCTTTCTTGTCATCCCCTCCCCCTTCCAGGTCACACACCTGCAATTAACTGAGGCCTGCTTCATGATCAGGTGCCTGTTAGTGTCTGTTACTCTCCTGTTAATGGTAATGGCCTCTTATGTATCGCTCATATTAATCGCTCTACTCTTGGCAGCCACGCCATCTACTGTCTAGGTCATAATCATTGGAACTCTCTTCCTAAACTTCTCTACCTCTCCATCTCTGTCTCTCTCTCCTCTTTTAAGATGCCCCATTGCAACCATCACTTTGACCAATTTCCCAGTCTGAATATCTCTGTATGTGACTTGGTGTCAATTTTTGCTTGATAACATTTCTGTGATATGCTTTTGGTTGTTTTACTACATTAAAGGCACTATTTAAATGCAGGTTATTATTGCTGTGATGAAACCCTTGGTCCAAAATGGGCACTACTGAATATCTTGGCCTTGGTGTGAAAAATGAAAAGGTTTCCATTGCTGCATTAGGGTGAAACATAAGAAATAGGGACAGGAGTAGGCCATTTGGCCCCTCAAGCCTGCTCTGCCAATCAGTAGGATCATGAGATCAAGGCTGATCTGCTTGTGTTTAGAATTCCACATTCCCATCTACCACCGATAACTTTGATTCCTTTGCCTAACAAGAATCTATCACCACCTTCAACACCTCTTTGTCTTTTTGTCTATGACATCTTTTGGCTATCTCCACCTATCACTGGCCCTCTATCCAGCTCTACCTGTCCCACCCCCCACCCCCCTTAAACCAGCTTATATTTCACCTCTTTTCTATTTTTCCTTAGTTCTGTTGAAGAGTCATACGGACTCGAAACATTAGCTGTGTTCCTCTCCGCAGATGCTGCCAGACCTGCTGAGTTTTTTCAGGTATTTTTATTTTTGTTAAGAATCTATCTACCTCTGCCTTAAAAATATTCAATGGCCCCCGCTCCACTGCCTTCTGAGGCAGAGAGTTCCAAAGTCGCACAGCCCTCTGAGAGAAAATATTTCTCCTCATCTCTGTCCTAAAAGGGAGACCCCTAATTTTAAACAGTGCCCCCTAGTTCTGGACTCACCCACAAGAGGAAACATCCTTTCCACATCCACCTTGTCAAGGCCGTTCAGGATCTTGTATACTTCAATCAAATCACCCCTCACTCTTCTAAACTCCAGTGGAAACAAGCCCAGTCTGTCCAACCTTTCCTCATAAGACAACCCACTCATTCCAGGTATCAATCTAGTAAACCTCCTCTGAACCGCCTCCAATGTATTTACATCCTTCCTTAAATAAGGAGACCAAAACTGCACACAGTATGAGATGTGGTCTCACCAATGCCCTGTATAACTGGAGCATAACATCCTTACTTTTATGTTCAATTCCTCTCGTCATAAAGGATAGCATTCCATTAGCCATATTAATTACTTGCTGTACCTGCATACCTGCAGACTAACTTCTTGTGACTCACGTACTAGAACACCTAGATCCCGCTGCATCTCAGTATTATGCAGCCGTCCTCCATTTAAGTAATACTCTGCTTTTTTATTCTCCCTGCCAAAGTGAACAACTTCACATTTTCCCACATTAAACTCCGTTTGCCAGTTCTTTGCCCACTCATTCAACCTAACTCCGTTTGCCAGTTCTTTGCCCACTCACTCAACCTATCTATATCCATCTGCAACCTCCTCATGTCCTCTTCACAACATATTTTCCTACCCATCTTTGTGTCATCTGCAAATTTAGCTACCATGCCATCGCTCCTCTGATCTAAGTCATTGATATAAATTATAAAATGTTGAGGCTCCAGCATAGACCCCTGTGGGACTCCACTCGTTACATCCTGCCAATCCGAAAAATACCAGTCTTCCATCCATGCTAATATGTTACCCCTTACGCCATGAACTTTTATTTTCTGTAATAACCTTTGATGTGGCACCTTATCAAATGCCTTCTGGAAATCTAAGTATAGTACGTCTATAGGCTCCCCTTTATCCACTGTGCCTGTTACTCCTTCAAAAAACTCCAAAGAATTGGTTAAACATGATTTTCCTTTCGCAAAACCAGGCTGACTCTTCCCGATTACCTTGAGCTTTTCTAAGTGCCCAGCTATAACCTCCTTAAAGATTAATTCTAACAATTTCCCCATGATAGACGTCAAGCTAACTGGCCTATAATTTCCTGTTTTCCTTTTTAAATACCTGTAGAATCTCTCGCTATTTGTTTTTACATTTTGAGCTAGCTTCCTGTCATACTCTAATTTATTTCTCCTGATTAATCGTTTAGTCATTCTCTGCCATTCTTTATATTCTGACCAGTCATCTGTCCTGCCACTCATCTTTGCATAGTTGTATGCTTTTTCTTTAAGCTTGATGCTCTCCTTAACATCTATAGTTAATCACAGATGGTGGGTCCTCCCCTTAGAATTTTTCTTTATAGTAGGAATATACTTATTCTGAATATTCTGCAAAAACCCCTTAAATGACTGCCATTGATTCTCTATTGATCCATCCCCTAGCCTAGTATCTCGGTTCACTTCAGCTAACTCAGCTTTCATGCCGACATATAGTTGCCCTTATTTAAATTAAAGATACTAGTCTTAGACCCACTCTATTCCCCTTCAATTCAATTATATTATGGTCACTGCTACCCAGGATTGCATTCACTCTGAGGTCATTAATTAATCCTGTCACATTACACAATGCCAAGCCTAATAAAACCTGCTCTCTGGTTGGTTCCAGGACGTTCTACGCTAAGAAACTATCTTGAAATCATTCTAAATAATCCTCATCCACTCTACTACTGTCAATCTGATTTTCCCAGTTTATATGCAGATTAAAATTACTCATGATTATTGCCACCCCTTTATCACAATATTCACACAATATTCCCTCTTGAATACTTTGCCCTACTCTGTGGCTACTGTTAGGGAGCCTGTAGACCACTCCCATTAATAATTTTTCCCCCTACTATTCCTCATCTCCACCCACAACGATTCTACATCCTGATCTCCTGAACCAAGGCCATCTCTAACTATTGCACCAATGCCCTCTTTGATTAACAGTGCTACCCCTCCACCTTTACCTAGCTTCCTATTCTTCTTGAATGTCATGTACCCCTCAACATTCAGGCCCCAATCCTTGTCGTCCTCCAGCTACTTCTCCATAATTGTTATTAGATCACATTTATTTACTTCAGTGTGGGCCATCAATTCATTTACTTTGTTATGAACACTATGTGCATTCAGATACAGAGCCTTCAGTTTTGTCTTTTTGTTATCTTTGTAACATCTAGTCTTGACTGTTGATGTATTCTTAGGTTTTTTCTCTCTGTCTTTCCAGCCATTCTCTGACCCTCATTTCTCATATTACTATTTTGCTCTTCTGTCTTGACTCTACCCCTTGAATTGCTACCTCTACCCAAGCTTGATCCCTCACCCCTCTTGTTTAGTTTAAAGCCCTCTCTACTTTCCTAGTTCTGTGATTTGTGAGGACACTCATCCCAGCACGGTTCAGGTGTAAACTGTCCCAACGGTACAGCCCCCACTTTCCCCAGTACTGATACCAGTGCCCCACAAAGCAGAACCTACTTCTCCTACACCAGTCTGGGGGAGAGTTGTATGGCTGAGATTAAGTCATATTAGGGAAGATTAGTGAGAGCATTCTACTGCATAAAGAAAAGAACCTTATATATTGTAGTGCCCTTCACATCTTTACAATGTTCCAAAGTACCTTCCAGTCAATGAACAGCATATGGTCAAATAATGGTCAAATGGTCAAAAAACCAGTCGATTTTTAAAAAATTCATTCATGGGATGTGGGCTTCGTGGGCTAGACCGGTATTTATTGCCCATCCTTAATTGTCCTCAAGAAGGTGGGGGTGAGCTGCCTTCATGAACCACTGCAGTCCATGTGGTGTAGGTACACCCACAGTGCTGTTAGGGAAGAAGTTCCAGGATTTTGACCCAGCGACAGTGAAGGAACAGTGATATATTTCCAAGTCAGGATGGTGAGTGGTTTGGAGGGGAATTTCTGGGTGGTGGTGTTTCCAGGTGGTGGTACTACCACGCTGTTCTTGTCCTTCTTGGTGACAGAGGCCGTGGGTTTGAAAGGTGCTATTGAAGGAGCCTTGGTGAGTTGCTGCAGTGCATCTTATAGATGGTACACACTGCTGCCAATGCGCATCGGTGATGTGGGGGCTGAATGTTTGTAGATGGGGTGCCAATCAAGCGGGCTGCTTTGTCCTGGACGGTGTTGAGTTTCTTGAGTGTTGTTGGAGCTGCACTCATCCAGGCAAGTGGAGAGTATTCCATCACACTCCTGACTTGTGCCTTGTAGATGATGGTCAGACTGTGACCTGCTCTTGTAGCCATAGTATTAATATGATTGATCCAGTTTGGTGTCTGGTCAATGGTAACTCCCAAGATATTGATGGTGGAGGAGTTAGCGGTGGGAATGTCATTGAATGTCAAGGGGCGATGGTTAGATTCACTCTTGTTGGAGATGGTCATTGCCTGACACTTGTGTGGCGCAAATGTTACTGCTACTTATCAGCCCAAGCCTGAATGTTGTCCAGGTCTTGCTACATATGGACATGGACTGCCTCAGTATCTGAGGGATTGCGAATGGTACTGGACATAGTTCAATCATGCTGAAAGTCTATTGAACTCTGATGAAGGGTCATTGACCTGAACTGTTTCTCTCTCCACAGATGTTGCCAAACCTGGTGAGTATTTCCATCATTTTCTGTTTGTATCTCATATTTCTAGCATTTGTGGTATTTTGCTTTTGTAAAAGTATTTTTGAAGCGCACTCATTGTTGTAAAGTGGGAAACACGGCAACTAATTTTCACTCAGCAAGATCCCAGAAAGAGCAATGAGATAATGACTGCATAGTGCTATGAGGGATAAATATTAGCCCAAAACACCAGGGAAAACTCCCCTACTCTTCCTCAAATAGTGCCATGGAAATTTTTATGGTCACACGAGAGGGTAGACAGGCCTCGATTTAACAACTTATTTGAAAGATGGCACCTCTGAGAGTGCAGCACTCCCTCAGTGCTAACATTGTGAATCATCAGTTTTGATTTTATGCTCAAGCGAAACTTGAACCTACCAACTCCTGACTCAGAGGCTAGGGCTGGAATTTTCTGGCCCCGTTGGCATCGGCAGGCGGAGGTGGGGTGGGAGTGTGTGAGTTTAGAGTGATGAGATGGCTGCCATACCCTAGCTGCACAGATGAGATCACTCATCCATTTGCTGCACTGGATGCCGACCGCTTGTGTGTAGCGTTGGCACTGACCACCTTTGCCATCGCCTCCCAAGTCAGAGTGGTGAGACTGATGGGCCTCCTGCAGCCAGAGCGGGGGTAGAGGACATCACGGTGGACCTTTATGGCATCCAGAAGGCATCCCAGGGATGAGTCACTGAATCGGGGGCTGCACTCCTCTTGGCTTTTGGGGCCATGTCTTCACAGGAGCAGTCCTGGGCTGCAAGCATTCAGAAGTGCGCGCGTGGCTGCAGTTTAAAGATAGCACCTGACATGAGGAAGCGGTGATGTAATGGCATCTTGGGGACAGAACACCGAGACAGCGTGTTTCCTGTGGCTACATAATTAACGAGGTGGCAAGGGGACAATACAGCACGAAAAGCCCCCATTGCAGCCAGTGGGTAAAACAGCTTTTTTCCCACTCGCTACCGCACTTTGTGTAAATCCAGGATGATTGTGCCCTGGGTGTTGCTCACTGAGCCAAGACGAGCACATGGAATACCAAACATGCCAAACTAATACCGGAAGGCTTCAAATGGAAATATTTCAGCGCTAGATAAATGGAGAGAACAGGGTTTTAAAACCACACAAAAAATTGCTCTATTGTTCTGCGTACATTTGGTTGAATTGGACAAAACCTATTTTGCTGGTTGCTTCGAACAGAAAGTTGGGTCAAGGACACATTCAGCATTTGCCTGAGCGTCAGAGACAGTCAGACTCCATATTCCCCTTGGAGGAGTTGGACTGAGCTTCATTACATTCCTAAACACCTTAATCCCAGAACATGGACTGTGCTAGTCAATGTCTATTAGGATAAGTGGAAGATTGTGAGCAGACCATCTTGGGCCATATTGTAGCAATAGTCAACGTGTGGCTCAGAACATGTCCCTAGGAAGCAGAGTGTTACAGAGCTGTCAGAGCCATTCCTCAATCACAGCCAATTCATTTTCCTGCACTCTTACTTTGCAACGTGGATAGATTCACAGGATCTGTGGCAGTTCCTCCCCATGGCAACCATCCAAAGGGCAGCAAGCTGTGTTAAACAGTTTTCAGCTGTAATGTAAATGACTACTGACACCAGGCATCCAAATCCCTTTTGTCCTGCTTGATTGATGTCCTTGCAGTGTTGTGGCAATCCAGTCCCTTGACACGGGCATGAACCCCATGTTTTGTTCAGTACAGTCCTGGTGTATACACCTCATTAACCTCCCTCTTCCGCCCTCCTTCCCCATTTTCTTACTTCCTCTCCCCAAAGTTGCTGACTCAGGTTGATGACCTTTCTCACAAAATGAGGAGTTTCAGGGCTCAGTTTCACCCAATTTCCCCCTCTCGCCATGCAAGTTGCTCAATACTCTTTTTCAGTCCCCACACTCTTGTTTAAAATGTTGAATCAGTGCCTAAGGTCCAACATCTTAAATCCCTGAGAAGCCTAAGTCTCACTGGACTCCTAACTTAGTGCGGTTAATGGAGAATGTTCAACCAGCTTTACTGCTGAAAGTAACAGTCCTGGACTTTCTCTAGCCCATCTCCAAAACTGGGTTCCTGGAATGCACAGCGAGCTTTTATGCATCTCTATACTATTGTATGTGTTAAGCAAATAAATCATCTCCCACACTGGGACACCAGGACCGCTAAAAATCAACATGTTAATAAGAAGTTACATCATTGTCAACATAAAACGTTCATATAGTGCCTTTCATGAGCACAGCACACCCCAGAGAGCTTTATAGAAAATGAAGTACTTTTGAAGTGTACTTCACATTACATCACTGTTGTAACGTAGGAAATGCAGCAGGCGTTTTGAGAGCCAGCTCCCACAAACAGCAACGACCAGACCATTTGTCTTAGTGAGGCTTTGAGGGATAAATGTTGGTCTCAACATTGAGGAGAACTGATCCACTCTTGTCCAAAATAGTGCTATGATATCTTTTACGTGCACCTGAGAGGACAGTAGGGTGTAGCAGGTAACATATTGGCATGGACAGAAGATTGGTTAGCTAACAGGCAACAGAGAGTAGGCATAAATGGGCCATTTTCATGTTGGAAAGATGTAACAAGTGGTGTGCCACATGGATCAGTGCTGGGGCCTCAACTTTTTACAATTTATATAAATGACTTGGATGAAGGGACCAAAGGGATGGTTGCTAAATTTGCTGGTGACACAAAGATAAGTAGGAAAGTAGATTGTGAAGAAGCCATGAGGAGGCTACAAGGGGACATAGAAAGGTTAAGTGAGTGGGCAAGGATCTGGGAAATGGAGTATAATGCAGGCAAATGTGAAATTGTCCATTTTGGAAGAAGAATAATAAAGAAGCTTATTATCTAAATGGTGAGAGATTGCAGAGCTCTGAGATTCAGAGGGATCTGGGTGCCCTAGTGCATGAATCACAAAAGGCTTGTATGCAGGTACAGTGAGTAATTAAGAAAGCAAAAGGAATGTTATCATTTATTGTGAGGGGAATTGAATGTATAAGTAGGGAGGATATGCTTCACTTGTACAGGGCATCAGTACACATCTGGAGCATCGGTGTACAGCATTGGTCTCTTTATTTAAGTAAAGATATAAATGCATTAGAAACAGTTCAGAGAAGGTTTACTAGACTAATACCAGGAATGGGCAGGTTGCCTTATGAGGAAAGGTTGGACAGGTTAGACTTGTATCCACTGGAGTTTAGAAGAGTGAGAGGCGACTTGATTGAAACCTTTAAGATCCTGAGGGGTCTTGATACAGTGGATGTGGAGAGGATGTTTCCTCTTGTGGGAAAATCTAGTACTAGGGGCCATTGTTTAAAAAGAAGAGGCTGCCCATTTAAGATAGAGATGAGGAGAATTTTTTTCTCTCAGAAGGCCGCGGGTCTTTGGAACTCGCTCCCTTAAAAGGCGGTGGAAGCAGAGTCTTTGAATATTTTTAAGGCAGAGCTAGATAGATTCTTGATTAACAAGGGGGTGAAAGGTTATCGGGGGTAGGCGGGAATGTGGAGTTGAGGTTATAATCAGATCAGCCATGATCTCATTGAATGGCGGAGCAGGCTCGAGGGGCCGAGTGGCCTACTCCTGGCCCTTGTTCCTATGTTCGTATGACTGACAAGGCCTCAGTTTAACATTTCATCCAAAGGACGGCACTTCTGACAGTGTAGCCTAACCAAGGGCTTAATGCAGTTGTAGCAAAATTTTCTCCCTGAATAGAATGTAGGGGAGATTTATCAGTCCGGAGGCAGGAATTAGGGGATTCAGTCATGTGGGGAGACTAAAGGAACTCGGAAGGTTCTCCTAAGTGTAGGATTGGTTAAGATGAGATTTGATAGAGGTGCTCAAAATTCTAAGAGGTTTCGAAAAGGGAGATAGGGGGAAACTGTTTAGGGTTGGTAAGCGGAGGACACAGATTTAAGACAATTGACCACAAGAACCAGAGGGGGAGATGCACCTGGAATGAGCTGCCTGAAAGGGCGGTGGGAGCAGATTCAACGGGAACTTTCAAAAGGAAATTGGAAAAATACTTAAAAAGAAAAACATTTGTAGGACAATGGGGGAAGTGCGGGTAAGTGGGACTGGAATGGTTCTTTCAAAGAGGTGCCACAGGCGTGATGGGCTGAATGGCTTCATTCTGTGGTGGAAGTTTGGATGATTTACTGAACAGATGAGGAGATTACAAACATTGGCCAATTTCTAAACCCCTGAGACCAATGACTGTCCTCTATTCATCTCCCTACATCAGTTACTCACTGAGTTGTCAGGGGAGCTGTCACTGGGGGAGGGGGAATACTCAGTTTCACCCAATTTGGACAGCACTGTTAGGATTTAAGTTTATTGCTTCTAAACTAACCTGACAAATCCCGCATGAAAAATCTTCCCAACACATTGAAACTTTAGCACTTCCTGTGGAGCCAATCATTCTCACCTCCTCAGTCAGAAGCCACTTGGCTGTAAAGCAGTCCAATCTGTTCACCGCCTCATATCCAGTAGTCAGGATGTGGGGCACAAGATACACCAGGAGATAAAAAAGGCGTGTAAGAAAGGCAAGGTTACAGTGATCATGGGGAATTTCAATATGCAGGTAGACTGGGAAAATCAGGTTGGTAATGGATCCCAAGAAAAGGAATTTGTGGAATATCTACGAGATGGCTTTTTGGAGAAGCTTGTGGTGGAGCCCACTAGGGAACAGGCAATTCTAGATTTAGTGATGTGTAATGAGGCAGATTTGATAAGGGAGCTTAGGAGGAAGTGACCATAATATGATAGAATTTACCCTGCAATTTGAGAGGAAAACCTGGAATCAGATGTAACAGTATTACAGTTGAATAAAGACAACTACAGAGGCATGAGGGAGGAGCTGGCCAGATGAGCCTAGCAGGAAAGACAGTGGAACAGCAATGGCAGGAGTTTCTGGGAGTAATTTGGAAGACACAGCAAAAATTCATCCCTAGGAAGAAGAAGCATACTAAAGGGAGGGCGAGGCAACCATGGCTGACAAGGGAAGTCAGGGACAGCATAAAAGCTAAAGAGAAAGCATACAATGTGGCGAAGAGCAGTGGGAAACCAGGGGATTGGGAAGCCTACAAAGACCAACAGAGGACAACTAAAAAAGAAATAAGGAGGGAGAAGATTAAATATGAGGGTAAACTAGCCAGTAATATAAAAGAAGATTGTAAGAGTTTTTTTAGATATATAAAGGGTAAGTGAGAGGCAAAAGTGGACATTGGGCCGCTGGAAAATGACGCTTGAGAAGTAGTAGTGGGGAACAAAGAAATGGCAGAGGAACTGAATAGGTACTTTGCGTCAGTCTTCACAGTGGAAGACACGAGTGACATCCCCAAAGTTCAAGAGAGTCGGGGGGGCAGAGGTGAGTATGTCGGCCATTACCAAGGAGAAGGTGCTAGGAAAACTGAAAGGTCTGAAGGTGGATAAATCACCTGGACCAGATGGATTACACCCCAGAGTTCTGAAGGAGATAGCTGAAGAGATAGTGGAGGCGTTAGTGGTGATCTTTCAAGAATCACTGGAGTCAGGGAGGATCCCAGGGGACTGGAAAATTGCTAATGTAACCCCCCCTGTTTAAGAAGGGAGTGAGGCAAAAGACGGGAAATTACAGGCTGATTAGCCTGATCTTGGTAAGATTTTAGAGTCCATTATTAAGGATGAGATTTCAGAATACTTGGAAGTGCATGGTAAAATTGGGCAAAGTCAGCAAGGTTTCATCAAGGGGAGGACATGCCTGACAAATCTGTTAGAATTCTTTGAGGAGGTAACGAGTAGGTTAGACAAAGGAGAGCCAATGGATGTTATCTACTTGGACTTCCAGAAGGCCTTTGACAAGGTGCCGCACAGGAGGCTGCTCAGTAAGATAAGAGCCCATGGTGTTAGAGGCAAGGTACTAGCATGGATAGAAGATCGGCTGTCTGGCAGGAAGCTGAGAGTGGGGATAAGGGGGTCCTTCTCAGGATGGCGGCCGGTGACTAGTGCAGTTCCGCAGGGGTCAGTGTTGGGATCACAACTTTTCACTTTATACATTAATGATCTAGATGAAGGAACTGAGGGCATCCTGGCTAAGTTTGCAGGTGATACAAAGATAGATGGAGGGACAGGTAGTATTGAGGAGGCGGGGAGGCTGCAGAAGGATTTAGACAGGTTAGGAGAATGGGCAAAGAAGTGGCACACGGAATACAACGTGGGGAAGTGTGAGGTCATGCACTTTGGTCGGAAGAATAGAGGCATAGACTATTTTCTAAATGGGGAGAGAATTCAGAAATCTGGAGTGCAAAGGGACTTGGGAGTCCTAGTCCAGGATTCTCCTAAAGTTAACTTGCAGGTTGAGTCAGTGGTTAGGAAGGCAAATGCAATGTTGGCATTTATTTCGAGAGGACTAGAATATAAAAGCAGAGATATGCTGCTGAGGCTTTATAAGGCTCTGGTCAGATACATTTAGAATATTGTGAGGAATTTTGGGCCCCGTATTTCAGGAAGGATGTGCTGGCCCTGGAGAGGGTCCAGAGGAGGTTCACGAGAACGATCCCAGGAATGAAAGGCTTAACATATGAGGAACGTTTGAGGACTCTGGGTCTTTACTCGATGGAGTTTAGAAGGATGAGGGGGGATCTGATTGAAACTTACAGAATACTGAAAGGCCTGGATAGAGTGGACATGGGGAAGATGCTTCCATTAGTAGAAGAGACTAGGACCTGAGGGCACAGCCTCAGAGTAAAGAGAAGACATTTTAGAACAGAGATGAGGAGAAACTTCTTTAGCCAGAGAGTGGTGAATCTATGGAATTCATTGCCACAGAAGGCTGTGGAGGCCAGGTCATTGAGTGTATTTAAGACCGAGGTGGATTGGTTCTTGATTGGTAAGGGGATCAAAGGTTACGGGGAAAAGGGGGTTGAGAAACTTATCAGCCATGATTGAATGGTGGAGCAGACTCGGGCTGAATGGCCTTATTTCTGCTCCTATGTCTTATGGTCTTATGGTCTTATCCCCAGCAACAACTTCCAAACCCTCCAGCCCATCTCCAGATCTCTGCTACTGAAAGCAAAGAGAAGACTCGGTGGGAGTGCTGCGCTGTCAGAGGTGCCATCTTTCCAACACAACCTTAAATCGAGGCCGCATCTGACTTTTCGGGTGGACTTGGAAGATTGCACAAGCACCATTTCCAAGAAAAGCAGAGGGGTTCTCTCCAGTATCTTGGCCAATATTTATCCCTCGATGAACATCATTAAAAGGCATGACGTGGTCGTTATCACATTGCTCTTTGTGGGAGCTTTCTGTGAGCAAATTGGTCTCTGTGCTTCCACATTGCAACAGCGACTGCACTTCACATTTTACTTCATTTACTTCACATTCCCTTCCCTCTGTCCTCACAAATGATTCTGGCTTCCTGTACCTGACAACCTGATTTTGAAATGGCCGCCCTTATTTTCAAATCTTTGCCAATCCTTGTACCAGCCTGCCCAGAGCAGGGAAACCTGTATCAACCTGACACCCCACCTCTCTCCCTACGTCTGGAATTTTTTTTATTCATTTGCGGAATGTGGGCTTCGCTGGCTAGACCAGCATTTATTGCCCATCCCTAATTGCCCTTGAGAAGGTGGTGGTGAGCTGCCTTCTTGAACTGCTGCAGTCCATGTGGTGTGGGTACACCCACAGTGCTGTTAGGGAGGGGGGTTCCAGGATTTTGACCCAGCGACAGTGAAGGAACGGCGATATATTTCCAAGTCAGGATGGTGAGTGACTTGGTGGGGAACTTGCTGGTGGTGGTGTTCCCATGTGTCTGCTGCCCTTGTCCTTCCAGATGGTAGGTGGCATTGGAAGATGCTGTCTAAGGAGTCTTGGTGAATTCCTGCAGTGCATCTTGTAGATGGTACACACTGCTGCTACTGTGCGTCTGTGGTGGAGAAAACGAATGTTGAAGGTGGTGGATGAGGGGCCAATCAAGCTGGCTGTATTGTCCTGGACGGTGTCAAGCTTCAGGGATTATTCACTACCAGTTGACAATTGGAGGTCATTACTACATCCATGGTGTCACTGCCCTTTTCCTTAGACTCTCTCCCTACCTCTAAAAAAAGGGGAGAAATTTCTTCACTTGGAGGGCTGTGAATCTTTGGAATATTTTACACAGCCGGCTGTGGATGATCAGCTATTGACATATGATTGGTAGAATGATTGGTAGAATTCTGGACGTTAATGGAATCAAGGAATATGGTATAAAGAATATCAAGAACACCACCAGAAATTCGAGTTGAAATAGATTAACCATGATCATATTGAATGACAGAAGAGACTAGAGGGACCGAATGATTTTCTGTTCCTATTTCCCTATTTAATTAAAATTCTATCTCTTTGTTTGTGCCTAGGTTTCTACCAACATATTCTGCACATTTCCATCCTTCTTCCAATGTGAAGACTTTTTAGTTATCTGTTTTCCATATCATAGAAGCACTGGATCAGTGGCAGTTTTTTGATGAAGTAACAGAGAGGGTTGATGAAGGTGGCTCAATGACAGCTCCTTCATAGAACAAGCATAGACACGTTGGGCTGAATAGCTTCCTTCTGTGCTGTAAGATGCTATGATTCTTTGAACACAGTTTCGTTGTATTCTCTGGCTGTAGTAAAGGGTTAATTAATCAACTTTCCTGTTTAAAAAAAATTCTGTCTGCTGGAGTGCTCGATTTAATTCTTTGATCACCACTGCGTCAAATCTAAACAAATCTATAAACAAGATTGGCTATCACTTTAATGGGCACTTCTTGGTGGAAATCTCGCTCTTTGTAATATAATAACCACTTCAAAGAGCAAATAATGAATAAACAATCAGGGAACAAGGGAACGTTGCACTTACGTAACCACACACCAAGAGATTAGTCTGCAAAGCTGAGAGACTCTGCCTTTATCTTCTTCATACCAGCCCAATGCCTTCAGTGGCTTTGAGAATGTTGGCAATGGTAAGGGCTTCTGAACTTTGTACTTTCCTTGTCGAAACCCCTGGCTACATTCTCTCATTATTTGCAAATGTGTTCTCCTGTCATTGCTTATTTCTCCACCACCCACCCACATGGCAAGTCTTCAAATTTTTATTCATTCACAGATTGGGTGTCCCTGGGTAAGGCCAGCATTTATTGCCCATCCTTAATTGCCCTCGTGAAGGTGATTCTGAACTACGTTCTTGAGAACAACCAAGTGGCTTGCTAGACTCATTTAAGAGTCATTGTTGTGGGTCTGGAGTCACAAGTGGACCAGACTGTGTGAAAATGACAGATTTTCTTCCCTAATGAAGACTAGATGGGAATATACAATATTCTGGTAGTTTCATTGCCGCTGTAATTGATAATTTATTTTTATTTCAGAGTTACTACATTTGCCCCACTGCTGTGACAGGATATAAACTCATGCCTTGGGATCATTCATCCAGGTGTCTGAAACATAGCCGCTATGCTGTACACGTACCCTTGTCCTTGCTCAAAATCCAGTTGTATTCTCTGCAACTTTGGAAAAAATATTGGGCTGTTTCTCTGGAGAAGGAACTTGTGTTGATGCACAGCACCTTATCACTTTCTCCCCAAGCATGTCACATCAACTGTACCAGTTTTTAGGTGTAGTCGCTATTAGTTAGGCAGGTGTGACAGACAGTTTGTGGGAGACCTCACAAAGGGCCCCACGAACATCAGTTGAGATAATTGATTAGGTAATTTATTTTTTGGTGGCAATGGGGAAGGAGGAATGATGACAAGATATTCTTGTAAATAAGGCCCGAGCCATATTTGCTCACTGTGCAAGCTTGGCACCAAAATAGGGCACATCGAAGTTATCTTGCTGGAGAACGGCTACGTTCATTTCGCACTGTATATCACGCAAACTCATGAACGGGCCTAAGGCCGTCACTTTCAGTCCTGAAAAGTGCCCAGTCTACCTCAATTGCCCTGGAAGGGTAAATTTGAGCAACAGGTGCAGTTAGCTGTTTCATGCTGCTACTATGCAGTGGAAACAGCAAGTGGTATTTTCCACTATCAGGATGCTCCCGTCAAGCCAAAAAGTCGTTCTGCCCATCACACAAATGAGTAATGTGGTACATGAGCTTCAGTGCCAGTGTGATGCCAGGTACATAGGCCGCACATCCCAATGAGTGGCACGGATCATATCAAACAGCACGTCCCTTCGGCTGTTCACAACAGGCAGAGTACTGACCATATTCAACCAGCCTGTGCTTGCAAAACTCGGAACCTGATAGGGTGGGACCTATCAGATATGTACATGGTAACTTGTGGGTTGACGGTGAAGACGTGGGTAGGGTTCTCAATGAGTACTTTGTCTTCACTAGGGAGAGGGATGATGCAGACATTCTAGTTAAAGAAGAGGAGTGTGAAATATTAGATATATTAAGCGTAATGAAAGAGGAAGTCCTAGAGGGCCAGATGGATTGTATCCCAGGCTGTTAAAGGAAGCCGGAGGAAAGTGGATGTTCTGAGGATCATTTTCCAATCCTCACTAGATACAGATGAAGTACCAAAGGGTTGGAGGTCTGTGAATGTTGTACTATTATTTAAAAAGGGTGCAAGGGATAGGCCAGAAAATTATAGACTGGTCAATCAGACTTCAGTGGTGGGTAAATTATTGGAAACAATTCTGAGAGACATAAACTGTCCATTAGGAAGGCACAGATTGACCAGGTTTTGTTTAGGGAAGGCCGTATCGTTCTAACTTAATAGAATTTTTTGAGAAAGTAGCAAGGAGAATTGATGAGGATAGTGCAGTGGATGTTGTCTACGTGAATTTCAGTCAAGCATTTGACAAGGTCCCACATGGCAGACTGGTCAGGAAAGTGAGATCTCATGGTATACAGGGGAAGGTGACGAGTTGGATCCAAAATTGGCTCAGCGACAGGAAACAAAGGGTAATGCTTGAAGGATGTTTTTGCGAGTGGAAAGTGGTTTCCAGTGGTGTTCCACGGGGCTCATTGTTGGGGCCCTTGCTGTTTGTTGTATATATTAATGATTTAGACTTAAATGTAAGAGATATGATTGGGAAATTTGCAGACGACACAAAGATTGGACATGTAGTTGATAGTGAAGAGGATAGCTGTCATCTCCAGAATGATATCAATGGTTTGGTTGAGTGGGTGGAAAAGTGGCAAATGGAATTCAACCCGTAAAAGTGTGAGGTAATGCATTTGGGGAGGGAAAACAAAGGTAGCGAATACTCAATAAACAGGAGGACATTGAGAAGGGTTGAGGAAGTGAGAGACCTTGGAGTACATGTCCACGGATCCCTGAAGGTGGCAGGACAGGAGAATAAGGTGGTTAAGAAAACATATGGAATGCTTTCCTTTAAAGGGCAAGGTATTGAATACAAAAGTAGGGATATAATGCTGGAACTGTATAAAAGGCTGGTTAGGTCACAGCTAGAATTTTGTGTAAGTTCTGATAGCCACACCACAGGGAGGACATAATTTCTCTGGGGAGATTGCAGAGGAGATTTACAAGAATGTTGCCAGGGCTTGAAAATTGCAGATTGGATAGGCTGGGGTTATTTACCTTAGAGCAGAGGAGGCTGAGGGGTGAGCTAATTGAGGTGTACAAAATTATGAGGGGCCTGGATAGGGTAGAAAGGGAAGACCCGTGTTCCCTAGCTGAGGGGCCAAGTGCCGGGGGCACTGATTTAAGGTAATTGGTAGAAGGATTAGAGGGGACATGAGGAAAAACTTTTTTGGTGGGCATCTGGAATTCACTGCCTAAATTGGTAGTTGAGGCTGAAACACTGAACTAATTTAAAAGGTACCTGAATCTGCATCTGAAGTGCTGTAACCTGCAAGGCTATGGACCAGGTGCTGGAAAGTGGGATTATAATGAGCTTCTAGTTTCTTTTATTTTTTTCTTTTTTGGCTGGTGCAGACACAATGGACTGAATGGCCTCTTTCTGTGCTGTAACTTTTCTATGGTTCTATTGTCCTAATGTCTATTGATTCCACAATTGGACAGCACATGCTGAACAACCCTGAGTGTGCTAAGAATTACACTAACAACCAATTTAAGATTATCAGTCATACTCACTTATGCTTCCTATCTAGGGACCTGCCTTCTGTAGGCAGAAGGAACATATCCAGGCACTGTATCTTTTCTGAATTAAACAAAAGCATTGGGGGCAATACTTCCCTGGTGCACGCTCCATGGTAATGCCTCGGCCAATCAGAGTTGACTTGCCAGCCAATCAGCACACTTTTCTCTTGCAGTGTAAATTGCTGCTCCCTTTGAAATTTAGTATTCTTGCATCTGTCATGATGGGTGTAAGATGAAAAGCTTTGAGAGCATGTCTCCTTTTTCAGCAATACTCAGACATATTAGGTTACTGGCGGCAGAGTTTTGGATGACCTCATATTCACGGAGGGGAGAATGTGGGGAACTGGTCAGGATATGTTGGAATAGACAAGTCCAGAAGCAGCAGAGGCAGGGATCAAGTTTTAGTGCAGTTGGGCCTGTGCTAGAGCAGAGTTTGGAGGTGTATGGAGAAGGGAGAAGGCATTCTTGATGACGGAGTGCTAAGTGGTCAGAAATTTATGTCAAGATCAAATACCACAATTCCTAGGGCCATGAGGCTGCAGACAGTCTGGCTCAGCCTCAAACATGCCAAGGTGAAGGATGGGGAACAGAGTTTATGGCTGTGACTGAAGACAATGGCTTTGGTCTTCCCAATATTTAGTTGGAGGACATTTCTGCCGACTGTCGGACGAGCAGTGTGACAAATCAGAGACAGCGAATTCGAACATTCACTTCCGAGAAACCTGATCAGAGCCATCTCAACGGGGCTGCAATGTAAACATTGACATTACAACCAGAGTGAGGTTAAAAGCGACAATGCAATTAATACATAATATAGCTTTCTCACTGCTATCAGGTGTTTCACCCTGAATAGCCAGGAAACGACAAAAGGGGTCCCACCTTGTAATAATTGCACTTTCTGATGCTCAAAAATTGGACAATGGCAATAAACATAAAGAAAATTTGACAAAAGACTTTATGTATTTGAATGCCAAAACTTTTCATTTCTTTGAAAGGGGAATTATGTTACCATCCAGCATGTCATTGCCATCGGTGCTTCACCTGTGAGCAGAGCTGTGATTCTCTCCATCCAGACAGGTTAGTCCGGCCTATTCTATTGGATTCTATTCATTTTGGGTGATTTTTATTCTTTTTATTTAAAACCCTGTAGCAGTACAATGACGTGCATTTATCTTAGTGCATTTAACATGGGAGATTGCTGTTCGCAAACTGATGGCCACATCATCTTGTCTGATAGCCTGGGGTCTCGGAGGCAGTGAGCTAGTGCACAATTCCCCCAGATTTAGTTGTGGCTAGGGTTGCCAACCTTCCAGGATTGGCCTGGAGTCACCAGGAGTTGAAGATCAATCTCCAAGACACTGCTGTATGCAACCCTGGAAAAAAATCATCAGGACATTGAAAAAGATTTTTTAAAAAATTTGTTTTGGATATTTTTCTTTACCAGATATAAAAATATTGAAAATGGGGGGAAAAGGCTGTTTGGCTGACAGTCAAGTATCATCCAACTGAGTGATGAGTCTTTTTGCTCTCCAGTTGGCGTAGGGAGGCAGTACATCACTGGATGTATGTGTTGGCCAACTAATGGCTGGAGCGTGGGGACAATTCATGTGAGGAAACCTCCAGGAACACATTTAATCACAGTTGGCAGCCTTAGTTGTGGATAATGTAGCCTGGGACTCCCTGCAAACCGACTGCACCATGGGATGTACTATTTCCCTCCAGTACAGACTAGCTGAGATATTTAATTTGGCCATATTGCCCATGTATTTTTGTATTTGTGGGATGGGGGCATCACTAGCAAGACCAGCATTTATTGCCTATCCCTAGATGCCCTTGAGAAGGTGGCGGTGAGCTGCCTTCTTGAACCGCTGCAGTCCATGTGGTGTAGGTACACCCAGATTGCTGTTAGGGAGGGAGTTCCAGGATTTTGACCCAGAGGCAGTGAAGGAACGGCGATATATTTCCAAGTCAGGATGGTAGGTGACTTGGAGGGGAATTTCCGGGTGGTGGTGTTCCCATGTATCTGCTGCCCTTGTCCTTCTAGGTGGTAGAGGTCATGGGTTTGAACGTGTGCTGATGATGCATTTTAACATTTTAATTGTCAGCAATTTCTCAGTGGGTAGCACGCTCACTGCAGCAAGGTAATGGGAGGGGTCGTCAAGTGGCACCTGCTCAGAAATAACCTGCTCAATGATGCTCAGTTTGGGTTCTGCCAGGGCCAAGCAGCTCCTCACCTCACTAGAGCATTGGTTCGAACATGGACAAAAGAGCTGACCTCAAGAGGTGAGGCGAGAGTGACTGCCTTTGACAGCAAGGCAGCATTTAACCGAGAATGACATCAAGAACCCTAGCAAAACTGGAGCAATGGGAATCAGGGGGGAAACTCTCTGCTGGTTGGCGAATTAGCACAAAGAAAGGTGGTTGTGGTTGTTGGTGGTCCATCATATCAGCTCCAGGACATCACTGTAGGTGTTCCTCAGGTTAGTGTCCTAGGCCCAACCATCTTCAGCTGCTTCATCAATGACTTTCCCTCCATCATAATATCAGAAGTGGGGATGCTCGCTGATGATTGCACAATGTTCAACATCATTCATGACTCTTCAGATACTGAAGCAGTCCATGTCCATATGCAGCAATATCTGGACAACATTCAGGCTTGGGCTGATAAGTGGCAAGTAACATTCATGCCACACAAGTGCCAGGCAATGACCGTCTCTAACAAGAGAAAATCTAAATCATCTCCCCTTGGCATTACCATTGCTGAATCCCCCACTATCATCATTCTGGGGATTACCATTGACCAGAAACTGAACTGAACCAGCCATATAAATACCGTGGCTACAAGACCAGGTCAGAGACTTGGAATTCTGCAGCAAGTAACTCACCTCCTGACTCTCCAAAGCTTGTCCACCATCTACAAGGCACAAGTCAGGAGTGTGATGGAATACTCTCCACTTGCCTGGATGAGTGCAGCTCCAACAACACTCAAGAAGCTCAACACCATCCAGGACAAAGCAGCCAGCTTGCTTGGCACCCCATCCACCACCTTCAACATTCAATACCTCTACCATTGACGCAAAGTGGTAGCAGTGTGTACCATCTACAAGATGCACTGCAGCAATTCACCAAGGTTTCTTAGATAGCACCTTCCAAACCCACGACCACTACCACCCAGAAGGACAAGAGCAGCAAATAGATGGGAACACCACCACCTGCAAGTTCTCCTCCAAGTCACCCACCATCCTGACTTGGAAATATATCGCCCTTCCTTCACTGTCGCTGAGTCAAAATCCTGGAACTCCCTCCCTAACAGCACTATGGGTGTACCTACACCACATGGACTGCAGCAGTTCAAGAAGGCAGCTCACCACCACCTTCTCAAGGGCAATTATTCCAACTCCCTCCTGGCAGGAACCTCACAATTTAACCGGCGTAAACTTGAGGTCATCCAAAACTCCGCTACCCATGCCTATTTCACAGCAAGTCCCGTTCCCCTATCTCCCCTGTGCTCGCTGACCTAGATTGGCTCCCAGCCAAGCAATGTCTTGATTTTAAAATTCTCATCCCTGTTTTCAAATCCCTCCATGGTCTCACTGCTGCCTATCTCTGTAACATAGCCCAGTCCCACTGCCGGCCTCTAATTCTGGCCTCTTGAGCATCTCTGATTTTAATTTCTCCACCATTGGCAGCCACGTCTTCAGCTGCCTGGGCCCCAGGCTCTGGAAAACCCTCCCTAAACCTCTCCACCGCTCTCTCCTCTTGTTAGACAGTCCTTAAATCTTTTGGTCACCTGGCCCAATATCCCCTTATTATGGGGTTTGGTATCATAAGTTGTTTTATAATGTTCCTGTGAAGCGTCTTTCATTACATTAAAGGTGCTATAGAAATATAAACAGGAAATGCTGGAAAAACTCCACAAGTCTGGCAGCACTTGTGGGTCAGAGAAACAGAGTTAACATTTCCAGTGGAATATGACTTTTCTATGGAACTGGTCAGAAAGTATAGAGAATACATGCCAAGGGGGTGGGATTAGACGAAGAGGTCAGTCAAGTCAAAGGGAAGGAAGGATCTCGTGTTCTTTAAGACATGAAATGATTTCAGATTGCTAGCATTTTGCTTTTATTATAGTTATCCCCCTCCAGTATCTTGCCCATCAGCAACCAAGGACTTCCATTGGATTGGTCCATGATCATGCTTGGCAAGTATTACATTGGTTTGCTACTGCCTCCTGCAGCATAGCTGACCAGAAAACTCCCCCACTCTTACCACTTGCCATCAGGTGTATTGGAAGGGTTCAGAGGCTGATCATCAACCTAATTGGTCATGTTATGAACACACCTTCCACAGTCATCAAGTCCTGAAGTAGGACTTGTACCTGGAGCTTCTCACCCAGAGGTAGGGATGCTACCCACTGCATCACAAGACCTCTATAATTTTATTGAAATCAGATTAGCCATGATCTTGTTGAACGGCAGAGCGAGCTTGAGGGGCTGAATGGCCTACTCCTAATTTGCATGTTTTTTTGTGTGTTTGTATCACCATATAAATATTTAAATCGTTGATGTTGTAATTCCTCTTTCTTCCCCCCGTTCTTATAGAATCATAGAAAGTTTACGGCACAGAAAGAGGTCAGTTCTCAGAATATGGGGTAGGCCATTTAGGACTGAGATGAGGAGAAACTTCTTCACTCAGAGGCTGGTGAACCTGTGGAATTCTCTACCACAGAGGGCTTTGGAGGCCAAGTCACTGAATATATTTAAAATGGAAATAGGTAGATTTCTAGACTCTAAAGGTGTCAAGGGGTATGGCGTTGAGATAGAGCCATATTGGTCATATTGAATGGCTCAAAGGGCCGAGTGACCTACGCCTGCTTCTGTTTTCTATGTTTCTTCTCAGCTCTTTTGCCTCCCTAACAGCACTGTGGGTGTACCTACACCACGCGGACTGCAGCGGCTCAGGAAGGCCTTCTCAAGGGCAACCAGGGATGAGCAGGAAACGTTGGTCTTGCCAACGACGCTCACGTCCTGTCCAAGGATGGGAAAGAACTCTTCATTTGATCCTTCTCTCCTTGGACCCGCCTCCCCCAACCACAACCCCACCCCCACCTTTCTTGCCCCTTCCCACTTGCCCCCAGTGCCAGTGAGACAATTGGCCGGGGGCAACTCGGAGCAAAATCAGGGCCGTAACTCGACACAGACAGACAGGGCGGGTGGGCGAGGGACAGGGGCCAGAGAACTCCAGGCCTTGCCCTGGACACAAAGTTACAAGACACAGTAACCCTGTATCGAGTGACCACTCAGGGCTGCGCCCAGTCTCTCTCTCTCTCTGTCTGGCACAGATTAGCCCAACTTTCCTTGTTACTTTACAAAAACAGAATTACCTGGAAAAACTCAGCAGGTCTGGCAGCATCGGCGGAGAAGAAAAGAGTTGTCGTTTCGAGTCCTCATGACCCTTCAGCAGAACTGAATTATTGAGGACTCGAAACGTCAACTCTTTTCTTCTCCGCTGATGCTGCCAGACCTGCTGAGTTTTTCCAGGTAATTCTGTTTTTGTTTTGGATTTCCAGCACCCGCAGTGTTTTTGTTTTTATTTCCTTGTTACTTTTCTGGTTTAGATGTATGATTTGCATTTTACGAGCTCCAGGCTTCAAAACCCCCCAGACAGAGAGCTCTTCCTTTTAATTTCAAACGAACAATGTGATTAATTAAAATGTTTTCTCTGTGTTTTTTTTAAGGTGTGTTTTCTAAACTAAAATTCCAGTTTCCTCTTTCAAACAAGCTGAGAATTCATACACCAAAAACAAAGATAAAAACGAGGGCTCGTCCGGGATTTGAACCCGGGACCTCTCGCACCCTAAGCGAGAATCATACCCCTAGACCAACGAGCCGGCCGATTGTAGCAATCCCGGCCTCGGCTTACAAAGATAAGGAAGCGAACGAGAGGTGGGGAGTGAACGACTTGGTGGGGAGGAGGGAATGAAAGATCAGATATAGAGAGAGAGGGGGGGGGGGGGGGGTAAAAAAACGAACTGAATAAAAAGATTAAACGAACGGAAAGAAAGGAATTTTGCTGCAGGACAGGCGCGTGTTAATCCTTTGCGCGAACGGGTTATAATCCAATTAAACCAGATCGAAGGCAAATGAAAAATGGCAGCAATTAAAACCTACCCTACAATGTAGGAACAATGTTAAGTTCCTCTTACACCATCTAGTCCCGCCTCCAAACTGCGGAATCACCCTTAATAAAATGACAGCGCAAAACATTTCAATTTAAGGATCAAATTGACATGCGTATAGATCACCCCAGCATATAGACCCCCCCCCCCCCCAACCTTCCCAGTGAATAGACCAGTTCAGTGGGTAGACCATCCCAGTGAATACACCACACCATCATATAGAGCACTGCAGCCTATAGACCATTCCATCATATAGAGCACTGCAGCCTATAGACCATTCCAGCATATAGAGCACTGCAGCCATTAGACCACCCCAGCATACAGAGCACTGCAGCCTATAGACCATCCCAGCATATAGAGCATTGCAGCCTATAGACCACTCCAGCATATAGAGCACTGCAGCCTATAGACCATCCCAGCATATAGAGCACTGCAGCCTATAGACCATCCCAGCATATAGAGCAGTGCAGCTATTAGACCATCCCAGCATACAGAGCACTGCAGCCATTAGACCATCCCAGCATATAGAGCACTGCAGCCTATAGACCATCCCAGCATATTAAGCACTGCAGCCTATAGACCACCCCAGTATATAGAGCACTGCAACCTATAGACCACCCCAGCATATAGAGCACTGCAGCCTATAGACCATCCCAGCATATAGAGCACTGCAGCCATTAGACCATCCCAGCATACAGAGCACTGCAGCCTATAGACCATCCCAGCAAATAGAGCACTGCAGCCATTAGACCATCCCAGCATACAGAGCACTGCAGTATATAGACCATCCCAGCATACAGAGCACTGCAGTATATAGACCATCCCAGCATATAGAGCACTGCAGCCATTAGACCATCCCAGCATACAGAGCACTGCAGTATATAGACCATCCCAGCATACAGGAGCATTGCAGCCTATAGACCATCCCAGCATATAGAGCACTGCAGTATATAGACCATATCAAAATAAAGGCTTTCCCAGCATATGGAACCACAGCATATAGACCACCCCAGCATTTACCCATAGACCACCCCAGCATATAGAACATCCTGGCATATAGACCACAGCAGCGTATATACACCACACCTCAGTATATCGATCACCCCAGCATATATTCATAGACCATCCAAACATATGAACCCCAACATATAGACCACTTCCACCCAGTGCATAGACCATTTAGACATTTTCTTTGGTCCTCCCAGTGCTTAATTAGATTAGATTTTTGGTTCATCCAAGACTGGATATTAGACAAGCAGAATGACAAAACCAAGGCAGCGGAAGGGATAAAGAGGTGGTAGTGAGGTGAGACCCAAAGCTGTGGCTCAGTGGTAGCACTGTAGCCTGAATCAGGGAAGGCCAGTGAGACCCTGTCCCATCCAATGACCAGAGCACAAAACCTAGGCTGACACTCCAGTGCAGCATTGAAGGAGTGCTGCAATGCCAGAGGTGCTACCTTTTAGATGAGATGCTAAACCAAGACCCTGTCTCCTGCCTCAGGCAAATGCAAAAGATCCCATGGCCACTATTTCAAAGAAAAGCAGGCGATTTCTTCCCAGTGTCCTGGCCAACATTGCTAAAACAAAAGCTTATCTGTCATAATCATCACATATTAGTTTGTTGGATGTTGTTACTGTCCACAAAATGGCTGCCACACTTCCTGTCTGACAACAGTGACTTCAAAAATATTTCATTTGCTGTAAAGCGCCTTGGGACATCCTGAGGCTGTGATGTTGGTTTTTAAATGTTCTTCAACCTTAAAAAGAAAATAGTTCCCAGCCAACATTGTGACATAGGGAAGCAAGGTCTCCCAAACAGTCATGATGGTGGCTGAGGGATCACTGAAAAACATAAGAAACAGGAGCAGGAGTGGACCATTCGGCCCATCGAGCCTGCTCCACCGTTCAGTACGATCATGGCTGATCTTGGGCTTCAATTCCATTTTCCCGCCTGCTCCCCAATTCCCTTAATTCCCTGAGAGACCAAAAATCTGTCTGTCCCAACCTAAAATATATTTAATACTGGAGCTTCCACAACCCTCTGGGGTAGAGAATTCCAGAGATTCACCACCCTTTGAGTGAAGAAATTTCTCCTCATCTCAGTCCTAAATGATCGGCCCCCTTATCCTGAGGCTATGCCCCCGTGTTTTAGATTCCCCGACCAGTGGAAAGAACCTCTCAGTGTTCATCCTATCATCCATTCCCTTCAGAATAGATAATATCACCACCGTCAACACTCCTTTGTCCTTTTGTCTATGACATCTTTGGCAGTCTCTTCTTGGCCTCCACCTAGCACTGGCCCCCTATCGAGCTCTACCTGTCCCGCCCACCTGCGCTCGACCAGCTTATATTTCATCTCATTTCTATATGTCTTAGTTCTGATGAAGAGTCATACGGACTTGAAACGTCAACTGCCAACTTCTCCGCAGATGCTGTCAGACCTGCTGGGTTTTTCCAGGTATTTTTGTTTTTGTTCCCTTCAGACTCTTGTAGGTTTTCAATGAGATCGCCTTTCATCCTTCTGAACTCCAGAGATTATAAAACCCAATGTACTCAGCCTCTCATCACAGGACAACCCCTTCACCCAACGCACCTCTCCCTTGTCCTCGTGAATAATGCCACTGCCATTTGTATTCACCTGAGAGGTGGCTGACTGGGCCTCACTGAAAGACAGCATCTGCCTCAGAGTGTTAGCCAAGGTGATGCACTCTCAAAGGTCTGGGGAGCAGGGCTTGGACCCACAACCTCCTGACACAGGACGAAGAATTCTGCCTGAGTCGAGCCAAGAATAACACCCAGTGCACAAATTCAGTTCTCATTATTGACCTAACAGCTCACTCTAATCGTGTCCAGATCTGTACCCTTAATTTCTGGTTGTCTTTTAGAAACCCCGTAGTCAAAATAACAGCAACCAAGACCTGGATTTGTTTACGGAATTGTACTTTTCTGACATCTGAACAAAGAGGGATTGACTTCCCAGAGTAGCCCAAGGAACAGATAAGTCATTGCTCCACAGGAGTTATTCCTAGTGGGAATATGGATGAACCTGTACAGGAAGCTGAAAACAAAAAACTGCGGATGCTGGAAATCCAAAACAAAAACAGAAATACCTGGAAAAACTCAGCAGGTCTGGCAGCATCGGCGGAGAAGAACAAAGTTAACGTTTCGAGTCCTCATGACCCTTCTTCTCCGTCGATGCTGCCAGACCTGCTGAGTTTTTCCAGGTATTTCTGTTTCTGTACAGGAAGCTGTAAGGGGCATGTTCACTCCCAAGTGAAGGAAGTATGATGGTATAGTTAAACGCATATGCTTTGTGAAGTGGAACAAATGATGTATTCTACAGTTCCCGATGCAGGATCCTATTTAGATTGTGTGTATGTATTGTGTGCTTGTGTTCAGGTTTCATGTAATTTGGTTAAGTTAAGCCTGTGGTGGCTCATTTAGGATTGCCATAGGATGAGGTCAAACATGCCTGAGAAGGACTCAGATTCAGTCCTCTGTCTGTGGTGTGTTAGAAAGGACAAGTTGCATTTCTATAGCGCCTTTCACGACTTCAGGGTGTCCCAAAGCACTGCACAAGCCCTATCGATGTTTGTTCTGTGTTATAACATAGGAAATGCAGCAGCTGATTTGTGCACAGCAAGCTCCAACAAACATCAATTTGTTTCAGTGATGTTAGTTGGAGCATAAGTATTGGAGAACTCCCTGGATCAACTTTGAAACACGGGTGTGGTATCCAAGAGGGTGCATTATTTTAATACCTCATCCGGGCAGTGCCCCTTCAGTACAGTACTGGGAGCGACATAAATACATAGGCCAGGGTTTTTCCCAATTAAGGCCCGCCCAGCGTATAGCGCGTACTGCAGCACTCAGCGCTCAGCGCTGCCTGTGTGCGGGGGGAGGGGAGGCGGGGGTGAGTGTGCAACTTCATGCATGTGCGCATGTGTGTGCTGGAAAAGCTCCCTGAGGCACAGAGCTGCCTCAGGGAGATGAAGAGCTTAAGAATGAAAAATAAACAATTTTAAATTGTTAAAAAAACATGACCCCTCCGTCACATGAGCAGGGACATGTTCTTAATGAAATGTTAAAATTTATATTTTATTTTTATCCACCTGTGGATGAGGTTTCCTAAAAAGCGCAAAGGCTGCTTGGCATTTTTGCCTGCCCATCGGACAGGTGGTGAAAAATAACATTTAATTGGGATTTCAATGGCCTTAATAGGCCTTTTAATTGTCGGCAGGCACGCTGCCGACTCCTGTGGGCACCCGCCAACCGAAATATCGCGTGAGTGCACGATGATGTCCGGGCGCTCGCCTGATGTCATCGCGCGTCATTTTATGCTCGAACAGGTCGGGCACGCACCCGCCCACTCAGCAAGAAATCCTGCCCATAGACACTTAGAAATCGGTAGAACAACGGTCACCGAATTGTGGGTCTTGACTCCCAATCAGGTCACAGAAACAGCACTCGGGGGTCGCGAGCTCCCTCTCCTCTGAGACAGCAATGGCCACGTGGAGACAGACAAGACAGCCCCGGACGCGCTGATTCATAGAACCATGGAACACTACAGCACAGAAAAACAGGCCATTCGGCCCTTCTAGTCTGCGCCAAAATATTATTCTGCTAGTCCCATTGACCTGCATCTAGTCCATAACCCTCCAGACCTCCCCCATCCATGTTTCTATCCAATTTATTCTTAAAACTTAAGAGTGAGCCCGCATTTACCATGTCAGATGGTAGCTCATTCCACACTCTCACCACTCTCTGAGTGAAGATGTTCCCCCTAAACCTTTCCCCTTTCACCCTAAAGTCCTCTCATGTTTATTTCTCCTAATCTAAGTGGAAAGAGCCCACTCGCATTTACTCTGTCTATACCCCTCATAATTTTGTAAACTTCTATCATATCTCCCCTCATCCTTCTACACTCCAAGGAATAAAGTCCTAACCTATTTAATCTTTCCCTGTAACTCAACTCCTTAAGACCCAGCAACATCCTAGTAAATCTCTGCACTCTCTCAATCTTACTGATATCCTTCCTGTAGTTAGGCGACCAGAACTGCACACAATACTCCAAAGTTGGCCTCACCAATGTCTTATACAACCTCACCATAACATCCCAACGCCTAAACTCAACATTTTGATTTATGAAGGCCAGTATGCCAAAAACTTTCTTTACAACCTGTCTACCTATGACGCTACTTTCAGGGAACTATGTATCTGAACTCCCAGATCCCTTTGTTCCTCTGCACTCCTCAGTGCCCTACCATTTACTGTGCATGTCCTACCTTGGTTTGACCTTCCAAAATGTAACACCTCACACTTTTCCACATTAAATTCCATCTGCCATTTTCTGGCCCATTTTTCAATGCTGGCAAACAGCAAAGGGGTAGATGGTGAGCCAGAAGCGCCCTTCGACCTTAGAAAGCACCTCTGGCAGCGAGTGCCAAGTGGGCCTGGGATGTTGCTGCACTGACTTGGCGCAGACAGAGGCAGACAAATGTAGCACAGTCACTGACATGACCGGCAGGTCATGTGGCTGAGCTGGGAAGGTGAGTGATGGCTTCAATCTTTACTGTGTTTCTGTACCTGTTTGCCTGTTGTACGGTCTCCTTGGCCCAGGCTGGAGACTCTACTTCATAGGCACCGACAACTAAACCCAAAGGAGGAAAGGAGAGCTGGCGGCAATGTGGGAGGGTGGTGGGGGGGGTGAGTGAAGGGGTGATTACTTTGTGTATGGGTTGGGGGAGTGGAAGAGGGGCTGATTAGTGTGTGTGTGTGTGTGTGTGTGTGTGTGTTGGGGGTGGTGGTGGAGATGAGAGTAGAGGTACTGTTTATTGTGTGTGTGAGAGGCGGGGAGAGAGCTGATGACTGTGTGTGTGTGTGTGAAGGGGAAGGGGAAGAGGCTGATTACAGTGTGGGGGTGGAGGAAGGGGCTGACTACAGAGTGGAGGGGTGGAGAAAGAGGGGGTTCATTGAGTTTCCTGTTACTGTAGAGTGTGGAGAGTTTAGATGAAACCTACATGGGCAGATAGAATAGCATTTTAACAAAGTACTTTAAAAAAACAGATTTTCATATTTAAATGATGTCATGTTGATTGATAAAGTGAAACTTTAATAATTTATACACTGAACGTTACTGTATTGTTTTATTGCTACTTCATTTTTGCTGGCATCTGGGGTCATGTTAATATTCAAGTGTTAAAATGGGGTCACGTTGGAAAATAGTTTCGAAAGGAGAGCAATCCAATCAGTCCCATTCTCCCGCTCAATCGCCATAGTCCGACTAGTTTATTTCCCTCAAGTGTCTATCCAATTTCCTTAAAAAATCATGAATCATCTCCACTCTCACCTACCTCATAGGCAGTGAGTTCCAGGTCATTCCAGTCACTGTGTAAAAAAAGTTCTTTCCCACATCCCCACTGCTTGTCTTTCCCAAAACCTTAAATCTGTGTCCACAAGTCCTTTTGCCATCAGCTAATGGGAAACCTAGGTTATGCGCTCAAATCTCTGGAGTGGAGTGAACCCACAACCTTCTGACCCGGAGGTAAAAGGCTCCCACTGAGCTACAACTGATGAATAAGAATAAAAAAGTCAATTGCTCAAACTCCCAACAATCCTGCTTTATATGACCTAATACCAATGTAATTGGAGACCTCTGAGGAGTCACTGTGATTCGCTTTTCCTGTGCGCATCTGGATTTATTTTCTACTCATCATGGTAAGCGATGTGAGTGTTTCTACTTCTGCTCTCGCGCACGTTCCTGGTTTCCCTTGCACCACCCTTTGGCAGCCATGCCTTCAGCTCCCCTAGACCCTATGTTCCCTCCTTAAACCTCCCTGCCTTTTCCCCCCTTTGAGACTCTCCTCAAAACCTGCTTCCTTGACCAAGCCTTGGGCATCTGTCCTAATATCTCCTTATGTGGCTCCTTGGTGTCAAATTTTATTTGATAATCTCTTCTGTGAACCACCTTGGGGCATATAACCAACATAAAGGTGCTATATAAATGCAAGCTGTTGTTTTGTTGCTGCCAAGGTTGCCATTTCAAACACTGTACTGAAGTGGGCAAAAAGACTGCAATATGTAGGGGGCAGAATTTTCTGCCTGTCGGGCGGGCCTGACCCAATCTCCGGTGGGTGGGGGGGCCAATCCCCGCTGGAGAACCGGGCCCCGCTGCCATTTTACGTGGGTGGGCCAATTAAGGCCGGCCCAGCGTGATGTCCGGCGGGAAGCGCTATGCGCTCCCTGTGCGGGTGGGGGGATTCCCCAAAAGCAAGAGTGCGCTCTTTCACGCATGAACAAAGAACAAAGAAGAAGAACAAAGAAGAAAAGTAAAGCACAGGAACAGGCCCTTCAGCCCTCCAAGCCTGCGCTGATCATATTGCCCGTCAACTAAAACATTTTGCACTTCCGGGGTCCATATCCCTCTATTCCCATCCTATTCATGTACTTGTCAAGCTGCCTCTTAAACACCACTATCGTACCTGCTTCCACTACCTCCTCTGGCAGCGAATTCCAGACACTCACTACCCTCTGCGTAAAAAATTTGCCCCACACATCTCCTCTATAGTTTTCTCCTCTCACCTTAAATCTATGTCCCCTAGTAATTGACTCTTCCATCCTGGGAAAAAGCTTCTGACTATCTACTCTGTCCATGCCATTCATAATTTTGTAAACTTCTATCAAGTCGCCCCTCAATCTCCGTCACTCTAGTGAGAACAATCCGAGTTTCTCCAACCTCTCCTCATAGCTAATAACCTCCAGACCAGGCAGCATCCTGGTAAACCTCCTCTGCACCCTCTCCAATGCCTCCATATCCTTCTGATAATGTGGTGATCAGAATTGCACGCAATATTCCAAGAGTGGCCTAACCAAGGTTCTATACAGCTGCAGCATGACTTCCCAGCTTTTATACTCAATACCCCTGCCAATGAAGGCAAGCATGCCATATGCCTTCCTGACTACCTTATCCACCTGCGTTACCACTTTCAGTGACCTGTGGACCTATACATCCAGATCTCTCTGCCTGTCGATACACTTAAGGGTTAAGTGCTTCCTCAGGGAGATCGCCTGGACTTTGAAAAATATGAAAAATCGAAAAAAAAATTCCCTAACATGCCTCAATTGGCCATTGACAGGTCGGCGGGCTCACCTTCCTGAAAATTTAAATGGGGCGGGATGATGTTGGGGGTTCCGCCTGACATCATCCTGCATCACATTACGTATCGGCGAGTAGGCCCCACCTCCAGCTGTCCGACGGCAAAATTCTGCCTATGGTGTTAACCGCATGGCAGCTCTATTTGTGTACTTATTCAAAATCATTTCATGGGATGTGGGTGTTGCTGGCTAGGCCAGCATTTATTGCCCATCCCTCTTTGCACTTGAGAAGGCAGTGGTGAGCTGCCTTCTTGAACCGCTGCAGTCCATGTGGTGTAGGTACACCCACCGTGCTGTTAGAAAGGGAGTTCCAGGATGTTGACCCAGCGACAGTGAAGGAACGGCGATATATTTCCAAGTCAGGATGGTGAGTGGCTTGGAGGGGAATTTCCAGGAGGTGGTGTTCCCATGTTTCTGCTGCCCTTGTCCTTCTAGATGTTAGTGGTTGTGGGTTTGGAAGGTCCTGCCTAAGGAGCCTTGGTGAGTTTCTGCAGTGTATTTTGTAGATGGTACACACTGTTACTACTGTTCGTCAGTATGTTTGTGGATGGATTGCCAATCAAATGGGTTCTTTTGTCCTGGACATTGTCAAGCTTCTTGAGTGTTGTTGGAGTTGCACTCATCCAGGCATGTGGAGACTACTCCATCACACTCCTGACTTGTGCCTTGTAGATGGTACACATGGCTGCCACTGTGCATCAGTGGTGGAGGGAGTAAAGGGTTAAGGTGGTAGGTGGGGTGTCAATCAAGCTGGCTGGTTTGTCCTGGACTGTATTGAGTTTCTTGAGCGTTGTTGGAGCCACACTCATCCATCACACTCCTGACTTGTGATGTAGATGGTGGACAGGCTTTGGGGCTTTAGGAAGTGAGTTACCCTCTGCAGAGTTCCCAGCCTCTGACCTACGCTTGTAGCCACAGTATTTATATGGTTGGTCCAACTCAGTTTCTGGTCAATGGTAAACCCCAGAATGTTGATAGTGGGGGATTCAGTGACAGTAATGTCATTGAATGTCAAGGGGAGATGGTTAGATTCTCTGTTTTTGAAGATGCTCCTTGTTGGCACTTGTCTGGCATGAATGCTACTTGCCAGTAATCAGCCTAGGCCTGAATGTTGTCCAGGTCTTGCTGCATATGGACATAGTTTGTTTCAGTATCTGAGTAGTTGTGAATGGTGCTGAACATTGTGGAATCATCAGCGAATATCCCCATTCTGACCTTATGATGGAAGGAAGGTCATTGATGAAGCAGCTGAAGATGGTTGGGCCTAGGACACTACACTGAGGAACTCCTGCAGTGATATCCTGGGACTGAGATGATTGGGCTCCAACAATCACAGTCATTTTCCTTTATGCTAGATATGACTCCAACTAGTGGCGAGTTTTCCCCCTGATTCCCATTCACTTCAATTTTGCTGAGACTCCTTGATGCCACATTTGGTCAAATGCAGCCTTGCTGTCAAGGACAGTCACTTTCACCTCACTGGTGCAATTAGACATGGCGTTGTTTACATTCCCTTGGAGACTTGCTGTTTAGTTAATGGCAGCAAGAGGCAGCCAGCATAGCTGTGGGATTGGGATCAGGTGGAGGCAGAGACCTCCTGACTCGAACTGCCCTATCCCCACGCTCCTGCCTAACACACCTATCCCGGCATCGCATAGCCATCCCATGACCAACTGGAAAATGAAAAGACTCTTCAACACTGTTGGGTTATTTCTGACTGTCCGAAAAACTTTTATTTCCCCACCTCCAATGTTTTGTAACAAATGAACAGGAAATGGAAAAGGCACATAATTTATGAATGGACCAAAAGCTTGTTCAATGAGAAAGGTTTTAAGAAGTATCTTAAAGGAGGAAAGAGGCAGAGAGTTTTAGTGAAGTAATACCAGAGCCTGGGGCCTAGACAGCTGAAGACAGGGCTGCCAATGCTGGGGCATCGGAAATCAAGGATGTGCAAGAGGCCAGAGTTGGAGGCCCTCACGTCCCTTGCCAGGGTTGGCAACCTTTAACTCAGTGCAGTACTGAAGGAGGAACCCTCTTCCAGTTGAATGTTAAACTGAGGCCCTCTCAGGTGGATGTAAAAAGATCCTCAAGTGAACAGGGTGCTGGAAATATTGGGCAATTGCTGTATTATGATATCCCATGTTTAGTATTTCCACTGAAAGTACTGGGACAACAGGTGAGACTGAACCTGGGGTTGTGACATAAAATCATAATTACATAGATGAAAGGTACCACTATGAAAGGCCCCACTGTGCCTAAGCCAATGCAATCTCTGCAGCTGAAACTGTTAACTTTAATGCCTTTCCCCACATTCTATTACATTCTTCCTTGGGGCTTAAACTCCACTTTTCATGTAGGGCCATTCCAGGGTCTGAAGGTGCCTGGAACCCATGGTGAGAATTTTGAAGAGAATGGAACTTGCAAGGACAGGGATGGTCGGGATTGGGACTTAACACACGATAGGATGTAGGCTTGGTGATAGAGATAAGGACCGAGGGAGCAAAAGAACAGCTTCAGAGAGCAAGTTGTTCATCCAGAAGAGCATTGGAAAATCAGTTTAAGACAGTGGAAGATCAATGAGTAAAGAACAGGGGACAATAGTAAGTTTAGTCTTGGCTTGCCTATTGCAGTGTTGAACCTTGGCTTCATTGCTTCAGGTAGACATTAAGAATCCCATGATCCTGGAAAATGCTCTATCCTTGACCACAAGAATTGGAAGGGAGGTGGTGGCAGAGTGGTATTGTCACTGGACTAGTATTCCAGAGACCCAGGGTAACACTATGGGAAACAGGGTTTGAATCCCAACATAACAGATGGTGAAATTTGAATTCAGTAAATATCTGGTGATGACCATTGCTGATTGTCATTGAAAAAAACCCATCTGGTTCACTAATGCCCTTTACAGAAGGAAATCTGCCACCTGGTCTGGCCTACATGTGTCTTCAGACCCACAGAAATGTGGTTGACTCTTAAATTCCCCCTCAACAAGGGCAATTAGGGATGGGCAATAAATGCTGGCCTAGGCAGCAATGCCCACATCCCATGAATGAGTAAAAATAAATAAATCGTGGTAAGAGTCCCTCAAACCTGCATTATCGAAGGTACAAGGGATACTTTATTAGTCAAGATAGAGTATAAAAGCCGGGAGGCTATGCTAGAACTGTATAAAACACTAATCAGACCACAGCTAGAGTGCAGTTCTGGTCACTGCATTACAGGAAGGATGTGAACACACCAGAAAGGGTACAGAGGAGATTTACCAAGGTGTTGCCACCAATGAAGAATTTTAGCTCTGAGGAAAGATTGGAAAGTCTGAGGTTGTTTTCTTTGGAAAAGAGGTGTGTAAAATTATGAGGGGCCTAGATAGAGTGACTAAGAAGGACCTATTTCCATTAGCAAAGAGGACAATAATGGGGAGCATAGATTTAAAGAAATTGGCAGGAGGATTAGAGGGGAGTTGAGAAGAAATGTCTTCACCCAGAAGCTTGTGGAGGTCTTGAATACCCTGGCTGAAAAGGTGGTCCAGGCAGAAACCCTCGCTGCTTTTAAAATACACTTAGATATATGCACTTGAAGTCCTGTACCCTACAGGGCTAAGCACCAAGAACTGGAGAGTGGGTTAGGCTGGATCACTCTTTTTCAGCTGGCACAGGCACAATGGGCCAAAAGGCCTTCAATACTGTAAATGTCTATGATTCTATGATTCATGCTGATCTATTACCTTAACTCCACTTTGTCACTCTATCCCTCGATACCCTTAGTGCCCAAAAATCTATCAACCTCAGTCTCAAATGGCCTCATTCTGTGCCCTAAATGACTCTATGATTCTTTGAATATACTCAATGACTGAGCATCCACAACCCTCTGGGTTAAAGGATTCCAAAACCACCATAAACTGTCTTTCACCTAATTTCTGGTAGCCTTCTCCTAACAAAATAATTCATGCATGTGAAGTGTTCCAGATGTAATAATGTTCCTTTCTATATGTCACAGTGGCAAGATGCTGGGAGATGGTGGTGTACTGGTAATGTCACTGAACTGGTAATCCAGAGGTCCAGGTCCAGGCTAATGCAGCTGGTGGAATTTCAATTCCATTAATAAACCTGGAATTGAAAGCTAGCCTCAGTAATGGTGACCATGAAACTATCATTGATTGTTAGGGAAGGGAAGGAAATCTGCTGTCCTTACCTGGTTGGGCCTACATGTGACTCCAGGCCCACAGCAAGGTGGGTGACTCTTAACTGCCCTCCGACATGGCCTAACAAGCCACTCAGTACAAGGGGGCATTTGGGATGGGCAACATATGCTGGCCTTACCAGTGACGCCCACATCCCATCAAAGAAATTACAGTTAAGCTGCATTCCTCAGAACGCACTAAGGTGGGTTCATGCAGAGACTTTCGAAACTCAAGGTCAGACTGCGGAGGGACTGGGAACAGCAGTGTGGCTAGGATCTAAACCACCTTGGGGGTTAGTGGCCGTGTTTATGTGGGTTTATCCTGGCATGAGACCATATGGTCCACCCATGCTTCTTTCATGTAACTGATTCTGATCACCAACAACGTCAAACTGAGTGGCTGGGGTGTCTTAGTTGTGTGAGGAACAGCAGAGAGCTCCACCTGTACTAAGTGGTTCCACCCTAGACAGACACAGGCCCAGCTCTCACTTGAAGGAATTCAGTGAATCAGCATCTGCTGCACAAGCAGACAGCCTATTACAGAGGTTCACTATTCTCTGGGAAAAGAGCCACCTCCTGACAGATAACCTAGATCTGGCCTTATATTAGTTGGGATTTCCACTCCAGATTTTTTCTATCCTATCTAATTAGAACAAACTACGTAAACACGTTTATTTCCTTCATTGTTTTCAAGCCTTAGTCAAATCATTTTGTCTACATTTCTCAAAAATTTAGAGTTTCAGCCCCTTGAACCAATCTCAGCACCTAAGATATTTTAAACTGGGAATAGCATGGAACATGTTGCCAACAACTAAGACACCCCAGCCACTCAGTTTTACTCTTGCGGCCAGGCTCCTGGGAAGCCAGGAGCAACATTGCCTTGCCCGTTTGTGGGACCCTGGGACAAACATTACTGGAGCCAGGCAGCTAGTTAGTTCCCATAGGGGCTGCCTTTCATTTGAAGGATGGTCACCTGTGCCCCCCAGGACCTGCTGGCCTATCAGAGGGAGCGGTGGTCACTGATGGGACTTCGGCTGGAGGAAGTAGATGCTGGGAATGACACTGTCCTCCCAACCAGGTGAATGGGACCTGGGGTGCTGGGGCTAGTCAGACGTCAGGTGCTGACAAGGGGTGATGGCAGGGGGGGTGATGGGGCGTGGTGCCAGGGGGCTGGAGGGGAGGATTTTGGTGAAGGTTGGTGCTGCCATTGCCACAGGGATGGCCATTACCACCCAGGGGCCTCTTGTGTGACCAAATGTGCCCGAATAGGAGGGGCCCCAACCCCGGGCACACCACTGCCAACAGCAGCAGGAAGAGGCCCTTAATTGGCCACTTCTGTGTCTCAGTTAGCCTCTGGGCAGGAAGGCCACATTTCCTGCCTCTGGGAAAAAGACATGGCAATGGGAAGATGATGTGCTCCACACCCTTGCCTTCCCTCATCATTTTACGGCACCCTCCCCTCCTCCCCCCACCTCCATCGAAGAGGGAATCCCATGGGATCTACAGCCTAACTGGTCTGTCACAGTGTTAATATTCCACATGAGCCTCCACCCAACCCCTACACCATCTAACCCTATCAACGTGTCCTCTTATTCCTTTCTCCATCATGTGCTAATCTATCTACTCCTTAAATGCATCCATAGTATTTTCCTCAACTATTTTATATGGTAGCGAGTTCCACACTCTCACCACTCTTTGGGTGAAGAAGTTTCTCCTGAATTCCCTATTGGATTTATTAGTGACTCCTTCAAATTGATGGCCCCTATGTTTGGATATCCGCACAAGTGGGAACATCCTATCTACGCCTAATCTATCAAATTTTATAATTTTAGAGACCTCTATTCGGTCACCAGTCAGTTTTCTCCTTTCCACAGTATAACAGCTCCAGCCTGTTCAGTCTTTCCTGATAGTTGTATTTATCGAGTGACCCAGCCACCCCCCCCCCCCCCCTGCAATCTTTCCAAAGCCTCAAGATCACCAAACATGTGAGAAGACCAAAACTGGACACAGAGGCTTAACCAAGGTATTGTACACTTTGGGGGGGAGGGGGCATAGTGGTGTTGTCACTACACTAGAAATCCAGTGACAAAGGCTAATGCTCTGAGGACCTGGGTTCCAATCCCATGACAGCAGATGGTGAAAGTTGAATTCCACAAATATCTGGAATTAAAAATCTAGTCATGAAACCATTGTTGATTGAGGTAAAATACCCATCCGGTTCATTTAGGGAAGGAAATCTGCTATCCTGATCCCAGTCTGGCCTACACATGACTCCAGACCCACAGCAATGTGATTGACTCTCCTCTGGAAAGGCTTAGCACTCAATTCTCAAAGGTGATTAGGGATGGGCAACAAATACTGGCCTAGCCATCGATGCCCCCATTCCATGAATTAACATTTGTGAAGTTTTCAAAAATACTTTTTCACAAAAGCACCCTGATAGTTCAGCCATCACGCTGGTTAGTCCACAGCTAGAGTATTGTGTGCAGTTCCAGAATCCGTGTTATAGGAAGGATGTGATTGCACTAGAGAGAGTGCAGAGAAGATTTACCAGGATGTTGCCTGGGCTGGAGAGTTTTAGTTATGAGGAGAGATTGGATAGACAGGGGTTATTTCCCCTGGAGCAGAGGAGATTGAGGGGGGACATGATTGAGGTGTATAAGATCATGAAGGGCATATATAGGGTAGACAGGAAGGTACCTTTCCCCTTGGTGGAGGGATCAATAACCGTGGGGCATAGATTTAAGGTAAGGGGCAGAAGGTTTAGAGGGGATGTGAGGAAGAATTTTTTCACCCAGAGGGTGGTGGGAATCTGGAACTCACCGCCTGAAAGGATGGTAGAGGCAGAAACCCTCATAACATTTAAGAAGCATTTGGATATGCACTTGCGATGCCATGGAATACAAGGCTATGGGCCTAGTGCTGGAAAATGGGATTAGAATAGTTAGGTACTTGTTTGACTGGTGCCGAAGGGCCTTTTTCTGTGCTGTAGTCCTCTATGACTCTATATGATGGCGAGTGACTGAACCATAACAACGGGCATTTACATAACGCCTTAAATGTTTTTTTTAAAAGCCCTAGGTGTACATCCTGTATAAGAATACAGAAAAGCTGTGTTCAAGAAAGGAAATAATAAAATCTTATATAGCTTCTCTCACAACCTCAGAATATCCCAAAGCAATAAATCAGGAGGAAAGGAGGCTGAGTTTTGGGTCAATGGGCATGAATAGAAGAGGAAGTAGATTTTTTTTTGGAGCAGAGAGCGATGAGCCATTTTGAAAGGGAGAAGATATTGTATGAAAGAAAAGCATGATGATACCTGCTAGCTTAAGGCAGGAAGGGAAGTTTGTTGGATAGGAGAAAGAGAATCAAGACGCCAGGAGGTAGGCTTCATCGAAGAGATGAGCTTGGAGAGGACAGGGGTGAAACTGCAGAGAACAAGGTCTTGCTGCTGGAGTGGATCATAGACATGGAGGTGGGGAGGGGTTTGGATTTAAGCCCTGGATCAAGAGGAACAAAAAGTTAAGCAGAGGTAGGTACATATATGGCCTTGAGTTTGGCTGGGGGAAACACTCAAAAGGCTAAGCTTGATCTGCTGATGAATAACTAGGATAGTTTTGCATACCCTCAAGTTTGAAATCCATCCAACAGAATGAAGTGGAGGACTACAATGGGAGAATGACGGGAGGGGAGGCAGGTTTGGTGGGGACAAGAGTACTGAAAGCAGAGATGAGGTGAAACTTCTTTAGCCAGAGAGTGGTAAATCTATGGAATTCATTGCCACAGAAGGCTGTGGAGGCCAGGTCATTGAGTGTATTTAAGACGGAGATAGATAGGTTCTTGATTGGTAAGGGGATCAAAGGTTATGGGGAGAAGGCGGGAGAATGGGGTTGAGAAACTTATCAGCCATGATTGAATGGCGGAGCAGACTCGATGGGCTGAATGGCCTAATTTCTGCTCCAATGTCTTATGGTCTTAATAACAAAAATTAACAGAATAGCCCTTCATAGGCTATCACCCAGTTATTAAACAGCAATGGAACAGACTGTTTGTGTAATATTGGTGAGTTTAAATGGTCGAGTGTGGTGGAGGAGAAAACCACCTTGGAGATCATCGCTGTGTCCTCCCGCTAAAAGATATCTAAATGCAGCCACTGATAAACACAGGCTGCCGATTACAGTCACAGTCGATGTCAGCCCTTCACTTTACAGCACAGGAGGGAGAAGTATAGAGACCTTAATTTGCAGCTCCCTCCCACTTAACCCAAACGTCTGCTTATCAAGTAGTCAGTTAAGTAGTACCACCCCTATCAGTTTCCAAATGACCATGGCTGACATCAGCATTAAGATGACTGGGACATTCCCACAACGGGGATAAGGGATAGCTGTATGGTAGTAACATATAATAAAACCACTGAGCTTCCCCCTCACACCCAGGTTTGAAAAGCTACTTGCATAATGTAGATTTTCCCACTTACTCCTACTGATTCCAGAGTTGATCATCCCGGGTTTGCAATAAGTACGATAGTGGGCGTGAAAAATGACGTTTTACCCACCAGCCGCAATGGCAGGTTTTTGTGCTGTGTCATCTGCTTCCCTCCTCATTAACTATGTGGCCACAGGAAACACGCCAACTCGCTGGCGGGCAGCCTCTGAATCGCCCGCCAAGCCGTTACCTCACCGTTTCCTCACTCCCGGTGCCATATCTAAGCTGCAGCCATGCACACAGTTCTCAATGCCTGCAGCCCAGGACCGCTCCAGTGAGGACAGGGCCCTGAAAGCCAAGAAGAATCCAGTGACCCCATCACTGGAATGTTTTTCGGAGACCCCACCATGATGTCCTCCAACCCCACTCTGGCCGCAGGAGGTACAGAAATCTCACCACTCCCACTTGGGAGTGTCAGTGCCAACACTGCACAGAAGAGATTGGCCATCCAGTGCAGAAAGAGGATGAATGATCTCATCCGTGCTGCCAGGGTAAGGCAACCATCTCACGACTCTAAACCCACACACTCACAAGCCCATCACACATTCACTGGCATCTCACTCACTGCCAGCTCAAGGGACATCACCACTCACTCTCTCACACATGTGAGTGATCAAAAATCTGGCAGGTGGAGTACAATGTGGAAAAATGTGAAGTTGTTCACTTTGGTAGGAATAATAAAAAAGCAGAGTATTACTTAAATGGAGAATGACGGCAAAATACCGAGGTGCAGAGAGATCTAGGTGTTCTAGTGCATGAGTCACCAAAAGTTAGTCTGCAGGTATAGCAAGTGATTAAGAAGGCTAATGGAATGCTATCCTCTATTACGAGAGGAATTGAACATAAAAGTAAGGATGTTACACTTCAATTATATAAGGCACTGGTGAGACTGCATCTCGAATACTGTGTGCAGTTTTAGTCTCTTTTTTTAAGGAAGGATGTAAATGCATTGGAGGCGGTTTAGAGGAGGTTTACTAGATTGATACCTGGAATAAGTGGGTTGTCTTATGAGGAAAGGTTGGACAGACTGGGCTTGTTTCCACTGGAGTTTAGAAGAGTGAGGGGTGATTTGATTGAAGTATATAAGATCCTGAATGGTCTTGACAAGGTGGACGCAGAAAGGATGTCTCATTTTGCGGGTGAGTCCAGAAATAGGGGACATTGTTTTAAAATTAGGGGGGGTGCCCTTTTAGGACAGAGATGAGGAGAAATCTTTTCTCTCGAGGGTTGTGCCTTAGAAGGTGGTGGAGGTGGGGCCATTGAGTATCTTTAAGACAGCGGTAGATAGATTCTTGTTAGTCAAGGGAATCAAAGGTTAACGGGGGTAGATGGGAATGAGGAATTAGTAATACACACAGATCAGCCATGATCTTATTGTGTGGTGGAGCAGGCTCGAGGGGCCAAATGGCCTACTCCTGCTCCTATTTCCTTTGTTTGTATGTACTTATGTATCTCCATCTGGCCACATCTCCTCTGGAGACTGCCTCCTCAACACTCACCATCTTGAGACGGCTAGAGCAGATCAACATGTGCCCCCCCCGCCACACACACACACACACACACACACCTGGGATACCCCACTTCCTCAGTACAGCCCTCAACCTGCAGCCTCTTCCCCTGCCTGGAGCCACTTCACCCCCTTCCCCAAGCAAGCCCTAATCCTGCAGCCAACGGTACCAGACAATTCTGCCTGATGTGTCTGAGAAAGGAACTTCATCCAGCAGCCCTGGTGCTCAACTATTTATTTGTAGGTCAGGCCCTTCAAATACTGACAGACTCCCTGTGATCCTCTGTAAATACTGACACATTCTCAGTGATCCTCTGTAAATACTGACAGATTCTCAGTGATCCTCTGTAAATACTGACAGATTCTCAGTGATCCTCTGTAAATACTGACACATTTTCAGTGACCCGCTGTAAATACTGATACATTCCTAGTGACCCTCTGTAAATACTGACACACTCCCAGTGACCCACTGTAAATACTGACACACTCCCAGTGACCCTCTGTAAATACTGACACACTCCCAGTGACCCACTGTAAATACTGACACACTCCCAGTGAAGCTCTGTAAATATTGACACACTCCCAGTGAAGCTCTGTAAATATTGACACACTCCCAGTGACTGTAAATGTTGACATACTCCCAGTGACCCTCAGTGAATACTGACACACTCCCAGTGACCCATGGTAAATACTCACACATTCCTTCCCACTTTAATTACAGACACACTCTCAGAGACCCCCTGTAAATCTTGACATGTTCCCAGGAATGCCCTATAAATGTTGGCACTCTCTCAGGGGCCTCCTGAAAACACTGATACATCTCAGGGACTCGCTGTAAATTCCGAAATGCCTCCTTGTCCTAACTTCTGATAGGTATTGCCAGCCATCTAAAGGGGTAGACAGGAAGATAAACTGGTCAATCAGTAGAGAAATCATGAAACACTGCACTTGCAGCACAAGATAACTCTCGTCCAGAAATCTCACTAACTGGTGTCCCTCGTCCCAAAGTCCAGGATCCCCCTAGATGTACCATGTCTTATTGGATGTGGGGGTCACAATGTTGCCAATCTCTAATTGCCCTTGAACTGAGTATCTTGCTGGGCCATTTCAGGGGGTCAGTTAAGAGTCAACCACATTGCTGTGGGCCTGGAGTCACATGTAGGCCAGACCAGGTAAGGACAGCAGATTTCCTTCCTTAAAGGGACATTAGTGAACCAGATGGGTATTTACACCTATCGGTGTTAGATGTCACAGTCACCATTACTTTCCATTCCAGATGTTATTTAAATTTCCACCAGCTGCCATGATGGGATTTGAACCCATGGGCAGAATTTCACCCATGTCGGACGGGCTGGGCTAGGTGGGGGCTGGGGTGGTCGGGAAGCCGATCATGATCGGGGCCGGGAGGCGATTTCACGCTGATGGGCCAATTAAGGCTCGCCCAGGTGTGAAATGCGAGGAAGCGAGGGGGAGGGGGAGCGAGCATGACCTCTGCCCATGCACACGGGGGTGCGCGTGCTTCATAATCTCCCTGAGGCAGAGAGGCCTTTTAATTGTTGGCGGGCGCGATGCCGACTCCGGCCTGCACCCACCGAACGAAATATCGCCCGACTGCGCGTTGATGTCGGGACACTCGCCCCCGACATCACCATGTGTCATTTTACACTCGAGTGTGTCTGTTGCGTGCCTGCCTGCCGAGCTAGAAATTTTACCCCGTGTCCCCTAGCTTGGGGCCTCTAGAGTACTAGCCCCGTGACATTATCACTACGCCACCATCTTCCCTCCCACTTTTCGATCACTCTTTTCTTATCAGGTCTGGGGTGAGGGATGGATTGGAGTAGGGAGAACATTGCACAGTCGACTTTCATGTTAAAAAATTAACTTATGGTGTCCAAATACTGTTCAATACTGTACCAACACGTGACCCCTCAACCAGACAGAGTTGAAAACAGACCAAACGATGCACTTGTTAAACTGTGCTTGTTGTATAGTGAAGATGTTGTGCTCTGTAACACCCGTGTCAGTCTGAGAGCTGGGTTACTAAAATTAGATCGACATGACATCAAGGATTACCGAAGTATTTGAAGCTCACCCCTTGCAGACTCAAAGAACTGATAACCTAGCCCCCGCCCCCAGCCCTTAGTGACAATGGCCTAAGTGCTTTATCAGAGCCTTTCCTATGAGCGAGAGAAATTAATTTCATAGTACACAGTGACCACTAATTGCTGTGTTATCTGTACCTCATCCTGTTTCTCTTCAGCCCTACATAAGCAGGGCTGGGTGACATAAATGGAAACGAGTTCCAGTTTGCTGAGTGGGCTGGAGTGAAGGGGACAGGGGAGTGAGTGTGGGAAAAACAATCACTGATATTTAACTTCCCATTGCTAGAATATCTGGTAATGGAATAGAATATCTTTTGGGGACTGTACTGCACAGATTGTCAAGGCTCCAGGTTCGGTCGCTGGTCTGTGTTAAGTTATCTGATTGGTCCCCGCTCCTATCACATGCCACTTCCCCTCCCTACTTCTCTCCATCTTCTCGTCTGTAAACCCCCAGCCCCCACCCAGTGTTGTAATCGAGTTCACGGACACCAGTACCAATCTGCTCTTATCTTCATTGATAATCATCTGGGCTCAATACAATGTGATGTTCAGGGAACAGGAATGTTAGGAAGGCAAATGGAATGTTGGCGTTTATTGCAGGGCGAATCAAGTATAAATGTAGGGAAGTTTTGCTACAGCTGTGTAGGGCCTTAGTGAGACCACATCTGGAGTTCTGTGTGTAGTTTTGCTTTCCTTACTTAAGAAAGGATATAATTGCATCCAAAGCAGTTCAGAGAAGGTTCACATGACTGATTCCTGGGATCAAGGGATTATCTTATGAGGAAAGGTTGAGCAGGTTGGGCCCATACCCAAGTTTAGGAGAATGAGAGGTGACCTCATTGAAACATGTAAGATATTGAATTTTTTGGATGGTCCCTGTGATCTGTGGACCCTTGGCTTGGTTCTTGGTTACTGTTATGCATGACCCTTCTTCCTTTAAACAGACTGTAGTCGTACTCTGATACATGCTTAAGACATGCTTATTAACATTACATCTAAACAGGTTACAGAGTAGGTATGTTGCTCCTGAATATGGCATATTCCAATCTCTCTCTCTTGACAGAGTCTAGCACATGACTGACTGATGTCAGTGATACATCATCATCTACATCACTCATTTGCTTTCCATTCCGTTAGCCCTTAGACGACACCTCCCCCCACAAGTATGCTGTCTACTTTTTAATAACAGTATAGGCTTTAACTATTACCGTCAACATTTCCGTAGCCCCCCTTTTACTGAACTGATTCTACCCAGCTCCTACTCCTCCTCTTTCCATTCCCCAAGTCACAGTCCTGAGGTACTCAGCCTCCCACTGTATTCTCAGTCCTTAGGGAAGATGCCTTGGAGAGGTGCAAGCTTTCTTCCTTCCCACGGAAGGCATCATCATCAGCAAAATAGGACAGCGACTTTGCAACATTGACGGTAAGCAGAGTGTAGACTTCAGGGCCACTGAACTGTAAGGACAATGAATGTTTTGCGATGAGCGACTGATCCAAAAGGGAAGACTAAAGGACACCAATCTTTGGACTCTCTGGGATTAGAAGAGAAGAAATCAGGACTCTCTGAGGAATTTGTTGCTCGCTTGAAGCACACAGGGAAAAACCTTTCGAAGACGAATGATCTTCTGCTCCAATGAAAACTCTCACAGCCGTATCAGTCACTGCTGCATCGAAGGCAGAAAAGGTATCGAAGATCTGAGATTCCATTTAACTTGGACGATGAAAGTGAAAAAAACCGACAATGTTCCAGTAAGGCTTCTGGAGAAAGAGGAGATGATTTCCCGATGGTATTTCAGAAGGAATGTTTACGTCCTGGAAAGGGTTTGGAAAGGGCTAGGAATCTAACTTCAAGCACATCAGATAAAGGGACGACAATGAGAAAGGGGATGGGAAATACAGGACTGAAGGTGTTGTATCTGAATGCACACAGTATACGAAATAAGGTAAATGAGCTTGTGGCGCAGATTGAAATTGGCAGGTATGATGTGGTGGGCATCACGGAGACATGGCTGCAAGGGGATCCGGACTTGGAGCTAAATGTCCAAGGATTTCTATCCTATCGAAAAGATAGGCAGGTTGGCAGAGGGGGTGGGGTTGCTTTGTTAGTAAGAAATGAAATTAAATCGATAGCAAGAAACGTTGTAGGGTCAGATGATGTAGAATCTGTGTGGGTAGAGTTGAGGAATCGCAAAGGTTAAAAAACCATAATGGGAGTTATGTACAGGTCTCTGAACAGTAGTCAGGATGTGGGGCACAAGATACACCAGGAGATAGAAAAGGCGTGTAAGAAAGGCAAGGTTACAGTGATCATGGGAGATTTCAATATGTAGGTAGACTGGGAAAATCAGGTTGGTAGTGGATCCCAAGAAAAGGAATTTGTGGAATGTCTACGAGATGGCTTTTTGCAGCAGCTTGTGGTGGAGCCACTAGGGAACAGGCAATTCTAGATTTAGTGATGTGTAATGAGGCAGATTTGATAAGGGAGCTTAAGGTGAAGGAACCCTTAGAAGGAAGTAACCATAATCTGATAGAATTTACCTTGCAATTTGAGAGGAAAAAGCTGGAATCAGATGTAACAGTATTACAGTTGAATAAAGGCAACTACAGAGGCATGAGGGAGGAGCTGGCCAGAATTGACTAGGAGATGAGCCTAGCAGGAAAGACAGTGGAACAGCAATGGCAGGAGTTTCTGGGAGTAATTTGGGAGACACAACAAAAATTCATCCCTAGAAAGAAGAAGCATACTAAAGGGACGACGAGGCAACCATGGCTGACAAGGGAAGTCAGGGACAGCATAAAAGCTAAAGAGAAAGCATACAATGTGGCGAAGAGCAGTGGGAAACCAGGAGATTGGGAAGCCTACAAAGACCAACAGAGGACAACTAAAAAAGAAATAAGGAGGGAGAAGATTAAATATGAGGGTAAACTAGCCAGTAATATAAAAGAAGATTGTAAGAGTTTTTTTAGATACATAAAGGGTAAGAGAGAGGCAAAAGTGGACATTGGGCCGCTGGAAAATGACACTGGAGAAGTAGTAGTGGGGAACAAAGAAATGGCGGAGGAACTGACTAGGTACTTTGCGTCAGTCTTCACAGTGGAAGACACGAGTAACATCGCCAAAGTTCAAGAGAGTTGGGGGGCAGAGATGGTGGTCATTACCTAGGAGAAGGCGCTAGGAAAACTGAAAGGTCTGAAGGTGGATAAATCACCTGGACCAGATAGATTACACCCCAGAGTTCTGAAGGAGATAGCTGAAGAGATAGTGGAGGCGTTAGTGGTGATCTTTCAGGAATCACTGGAGTCAGGGAGGATCCCAGAGGACTGGAAAATCGCTAATGTAACCCCCCTGTTTAAGAAGGGAGTGAGGCAAAAGACGGGAAATTACAGGCCGATTAGCCTGACTTCGGTCGTTGGTAAGATTTTAGAGTCCATTATTAAGGATGAGATTTCAGAATACTTGCAAGTGCATGGTAAAATAGGGCAAAGTCAGCATGGTCTCATCAAGGGGAGGTCATGCCTGACAAATGTGTTAGAATTCTTTGAGGAGGTAACGAGTAGGTTAGATAAAGGAGAGCCAATAGATGTTACCTACTTGGATTTCCAGAAGGCCTTTGACAAGGTGCCGCACAGGAGGCTGCTCAGTAAGATAAGAGCCCATGGTGTTAGAGGCAAGGTACTAGCATGGATAGAAGATTGGCTGTCTGGCAGGAGGCAGAGAGTGGGGATAAGGGGGTCCTTCTCAGGATGGCGGCCGGTGACTAGTGGAGTTCCGCAGGGGTCAGTGTTGGGACCACAACTTTTCACTTTATACATTAATGATCTAGATGAAGGAACTGAGGGCATTCTGGCTAAGTTTGCAGATGATACAAAGATAGGTGGAGGGACAGATAGTATTGAGGAGGCAGGGAGGCTGCAGAAGGATTTGGACAGGTTAGGAGAATGGGCAAAGAAGTGGCAGATGGAATACAACGTGGGGAAGTGTGAGGTCATGCACTTTGGTAAGAAGAATAGAGGCATAGACTATTTTCTAAATGGGGAGAGAATTCAGAAATCTGGAGTGCAAAGGGACTTGGGAGTCCTAGTCCAGGATTCTCTTAAGGTTAACTTGCAGGTTGAGTCAGTAGTTAGGAAGGCAAATGCAATGTTGGCATTTATTTCGAGAGGACTAGAATATAAAAGCAGGGATGTGCTGCTGAGGCTTTATAAGGCTCTGGTCAGACCACATTTAGAATATTGTGAGCAATTTTGGGCCCCGTATCTTAGGAAGGATGTGCTGGCCCTGGAGAGGGTCCAGAGGAGGTTCACGAGAACTATCCCAGGAATGAAAGGCTTAACATATGAGGAACGTTTGAGGACTCTGGGTCTATACTCGATGGAGTTTAGAAGGATGAGGGGGGATCTGATTGAAACTTACAGAATACTGAAAAGCCTGGATAGAGTGGAAGTGGGGAAGGTGTTTCCATTAGTAGGATAGACTAGGGCCCGAGGGCACAGCCTCAGAGTAAAGGGAAGACCTTTTAGAACAGAGGTGAGGAGAAACTTCTTTAGCCAGAGAGTGGTGAATCTATGGAATTCATTGCCACAGAAGGCTGTGGAGGCCAGGTCATTGAGTGTATTTAAGACGGAGATAGATAGGTTCTTGATTGGTAAGGGGGTCAAAGGTTACGGGGAGAAGGCGAGAGAAAGGGGTTGAGAAACTTATCAGCCATGATTGAACGGCAGAGCAGACTCAATGGGCCGAATGGCCTAATTTCTGCTCCTAGGTCTTATGGTCTTATGATAACAGAGCCGCACTTTTCTCTGTGTGAGAGTGTTCTACGATGGGCAAAGGGAAGAACTTTTGAGGATATGGAGACAAGATAACAGCATCTTCTGCAATGGGGTGAACTTCTAGGACAAAATGAAGATGAATTTTCTGTAGACGAGCAACCCGTAGGCAAGTTTGCTATACAGGATTGTAAAGCATTAGAAGTTCTGAAGTTCCTGCCTCCGCTTCTGTGCTGACGTATGGCTCTAGAGGGAAGAAGAATTTCAGCTGGGACTGAAGTGTGGGCATCAACTGACGTTCACATCTGGAAATAGGTGCTGCCATCTCTTTGGCAGTGTGATCTTCTACAGACTCTAACATGGAATCAGGTAAGACATTCTCTCTGGATGCCTCTTCATGGACAAGCGGTGATAGACAAGGTATCACACTGGTAGATTCAGCGGAATAAAGACCTGAATGCTGCTCAGCTGCCAGAAACACAGCTGACTCCTCAAAAAATACAACAGAGACTTTTATATTGTGCGTCTATTGATTAGAACCTCTAGGACCTCATCCTCCAACAGATCACTCAGTGCTGCAATGGCCTCTCCCTCATCACTTCCTTCAGGAAAGGGCCAGCTCAGGTCCAGCAGGTCTTCATGTGGATGGTCATTGCAGACGGTGCTTCCGTATCCACCAGCTCTGGCCTGGCTTCTTAAAGAACTGAGAGATTCATGACCTCCGTCTGCGCCTGGGATCCAATGGACAGTGTCTCTACGATAGAAAGGCACTCGCTGCTGATTGAATAAACCTCCTCAGCTGCTGTAGGATGAATTTTACTGGCTCTAAATAAAAGGTTGAAAATTGTTCCGTGAAGGTCTTTGAGTTGTTCAAGTGCTGGTCATCCTCTGGCTTCCTGAATTCCTAGAAGTACACTAACATCGCCACTCAATAAGGATGTGCATTGATTGTGGATAGCAGAGAGAGAATCACCAACCTGTCACCCCATGTTATGAAGAAGAACAGCAATTACCCTGTCTCTGACTGGAAGGTTTGTGTTGCCTGGACCTTGCAATTGGATGTCTGATGAATGAAGGGTTATTGGCTGAAGCCAGTTTAGATCATCTGCTGGTATGTTAATGCCAGCTCCAATATCAATTTTACAGGTGGCATAAGACATAGGACATAGGAGCCGAAATTAGGCCATTCGGCCCATCGAGTCTGCTCCGGCATCGAAGCCTTTGCACTGTAACTGAGTCTTGATTAAAACCATTAGCTTCCACTAGCAACTTTGTAATTTTGACTTTGTCTTGATTTCCAGTTTTTTGGATGGAGTTTGTTTCATAAAATATTCTCTTGTCTTCTACCCCGATTAAAGTTGTTGGATTTGCACTGGAAGCACTCCACGCCCCCTGCTGGCCAGTCCTGGCGTTGGTGTGGTTTCTTCGGACCACAAGGTAACCATCTCAAAATGGCTGCTGCTGCTGTGGAGTTTCCTGCCCTTTCACCGGGTTTGGTGGGCTTTCATGTGGGTGCAGACGCTGCCCGTGGGCCTATCCAGTCAGCAAAATCATGTAAAGCCTCGGAGTCATGCCGAATTATACCCCGGTTTATTTCTCCATGCTTGGCCTGCCTCACATCCTGGACCACTTGATCTAAAGTAAGGTTGTTTTTGGTCTGCAGAAAGTTGGACATTTTTCACCCCAGATGCCCATGACTGTGCGATCACTGAGTAGCTCATTCTTCAGTGCCTCATAACTGCAAGAACTGGCCAAGAAATATAGTTTGGTGAGAAATAATTCAATGATTCCCCAGGTCATTGGGACCTTTGGTTAAAATATTGAAGCAGTCCGTGTCCAAATGCAGCGAGACCTAGACAATATCCAGGCTTGGGCTGAAAAGTGGCAAGTAACATTCACACCTCAAGTGTCAGGCAATGACCATCTCCAACAACAGAAAATCTAACCATCGCCCCTTAATATTCAATGGAATTACCATCACTGAATCCTCCATTATCAACATCCTGGGGGTTACCATTGACCAGAAACTGACCTGGATTAGCCATGTAAATATTGTGGCAAGAGCAGGTCAGAGGCTAAGAATCATGCGATGAGTAACTCACCTCTTGACTCCCCAAAGCCTGTCCACCATCTACAAGGCACAAGTCAGGAGTGTGATGGAGTACTCTGCACTTGCCGGATGAGTGCACCTCCCACAACACTCAAGAAGCTTGACACCACCCAGGACAAATCAGCCCGCTTGACTGGCACCACATCCACAAACATTCACTCTCTCTACCACCGATGCACAGTAGCAGCAGTGTGTACCATCTACAAGATACACTGCAGGAATTCACCAAGCCTCCTTAGACAGCACCTTTCAAATCCATGATCACTACCATCTAGAAGGACAAGGGCAGCAAACACATGGGAACACCACCACCTGGAAGTTTCCTTCCAAACCACTCACCATCCTGACTTGGAAATATATCGCCGTTCCTTCACTGTCGCTGGGTCAAAATCCTGGAATTCCATCCCTAACAGCACAGTGGGTGTACCTACACCACATGGACTGCAGCGGTCCAAGAAGGCAGCTCACCACCACCTTCTCAAGGGCATTTAGGGATGGGCAATAAGTGCTGGCCTAGCGAGTGATGCCCCACATCCCATGAATGAATTAAAAAAAGTGCTCACTCTATGACTAAGTTTTGCTTCAGGCTAAAATATGTATCAAAGGCCTTGAGAATGGTGTCAAAGTCCGTGGTGGACTCCTCCAACCCCTGCCTCAGGAGAACCTCGTCTGCTTCTGGACCCACAGCATAAAGAAAGGAACTGACTTGATGCTTTTGTTCTTTTGCTTAAAGATGTGGTGCTGCTTGATATCGAGAGGAAGTGTCTGCTCTGCAGCGCCCAGCATTGGCCTCTCTGTAGGCCCTTGAAATGTTAAAACCGGCAGGGGAGGGCAGGGACCGCTAACTAGCTATGATCATCATTACCTGGCTCCAGTTTGCCTCCTCTTTCTGTAGTGTCCTAAGTACAAGCTGCTGTCACGTTTTTCTACACTCTCTTGCTGTGTTACCGTCAATGGCACCAATGTATTTTTTACATAAATGTCTCCACTGCTGCCACCCTGTATTGGATGGTTCCTCTAATCTGCTTTTTCATAGCAGCTTCTAACACAGGTCTGAACCACGAGTTCCCTGAGCCGCTCATTAGTGAACAGTGGCTGAGGTAGCTTTCTGACAGGTTTTATCTGCAGAGTACTCCTGGAGGGCTGCAACCAATGTTAAAGAGCTCCACTTTATATTTGTTTTATTCATCCATGGGATGTGGGCGTCACTGGCTAGGTCAACATTTATTGCCCATCCCTAATTGCCTTTGAGAAGGTGGTAGTGAATCTGAGGAATCACTGAACATTGTGCAATCATCAGCGAACATCCCCACTTCTGACCTTATGATGGAAGGAAGGTCATTGATGAAGCAGCTGAAGATGGTTGGGCCGAGGACACTACCCTGAGGAACTCCTGCAGTGATGTCCTGGAGCTGAGATGATTGACCTCCAACAACCACAACCATCTTCCTTTGTGCTGGATATGACCCTAACCAGTGGAGAGTTTTCCCCCGATTCCCATTGTCTCCAGTTTTGCTAGGGCTCCTTGATGCCACACTCGGTCAAATGCTGCCTTGATGTCAAGGACAGTCACTCTCCCCTCACCTCGGGAGTTCAGCTCTTTTGTCCATGTTTGAACCAAGGCTGTAATGAGATCAGGAGCTGAGAGGCCCTGGCAGAACCCAAACTGGGCAACAGTGAACTGGTGCTGCTCCTGGCATGCCCTCCTGCATTCTTCATTGAACCAGGGTTAATCCCCTGGCTTGATGGTAATGGTAGAATGGGGGATATGCTGGGCCATGAGGTTACAGATTGTGTTCAAGTACAATTCTCACGCCTCATGGATGCCCAATCTTGAGTTGCTAGATCTGCACGAAATCTATCCCATTTAGCATGTTGGTAGTGCCACACAACACGATGGAGAGTATCCTCAATGTGAAGGCGGGACTTCGACTCCACAATGACTGTGCAGTGGTCACTCCTACCAATACTGTCATGGTCAGATGTATTTGTGGCCGTTAGGTTAGTAAGGATGAGGTCAAGTATGTTTTACCCTCATGTTGCTTCCCTCACTACCTGCTGCAGACCCAAACGAGCAGCTATGTCCTTTAGGACTCGGCCAGCTCAGTCAGTAATGGTGCTACCGAGCCACTCTTGGAGATGGACATTGAAGTCCCCCACCCAGAGTACATTCTGCGCCCTTGCCACCCTCAGTCTTCCTCCAAGTGGTGTTCAACATGGGGGTGCACTGATTCAGCAGCTGAGGGAGGGCGGTACATGGTAATCAGCAGGAGGTTTCCTTGCCTGTGTTTGACCTGATGCCATGAGACTTCATGGTGTCCGGAGTCGAGGTTGAGGACTCCCAGGGCAACTCCCTCCCGAATGTGTACCACTGTGCCACCACCTCTGGACAGGACATACCCAGCAGGTTATATGGCTAATCCAGTTCAGCTTCTGCTCAATAGTAACCCCCAGGATGTTGATAGTGGGGGATTCAGTGATGGTAATGTAATTGAATGTTAAGGGGCAATGGTTAGATTATTTCTTCTTGTAGATGGTCATTGCCTGGCACTTGTTACTTGCCACTTGTCAGCCCAAGCCTGGAATATTGTCCAGGATAGCGAAAACGAGAGGACACAGATTTGAAGTGTTTTGCAAAAGAAGCAAATGTGAGTTGAGAAAAAACTTCTCTCAGCAAGTAGTAGTAGTGAAAGGCACTGCCTGGAAGTGTGGTGAAGGCAGGTTCGATCGAGGCATTCCAGGGGGCATAGGACGATTGTTTCTATATCAATAATGTGCAGGGTTATGGGGAAAAGGCAGGAAATTGGCACTAAGTTAGAATGCTCAAGGCTGAGAGGTGACTTGATTGAGGTGTACAAAATTATGAGGGGAATAGATAGAGTGGACAGGATAAAATTGTTTCCCTTGATGGAGAATTCTAGAACCAAGGGACATAGATTCAAGATAAGTGGCAGAGTTGTAGGGGGGACATGAGGAAGAACTTTTTTACACAGAGAGTAGTGGGTGTCTGGAATTCACTGCCCAAGTTGGTGGTAAAGGCAGAAACTCTAAACTCTTTTAAAAAGTACCTGGATCTGCACCTAAAGTGTTGTAAGCTGCAGGGCTATGGGCCGGGTGCAGGAAGGTGGGATTAGAAAGGGCACCTGGGTGTCCTCGGGCTGGCATGGACAAGATGGGCCGAATGGCCTCCTTCAGTGCTGTAACTTTTCTATGGTTCTATGGTTCTATGAGATGTGGGTTAAGAATGGTACCCACACTTGTTGAACTCCAGTTCCCTTCGCTGGACATTGAATACAGTGTTCAGAGTCCACATTGCACTCGTCAAAGTTTTCCAGAGTGTGGCCCAAACGCAAGCCTTCTGACTCAGAGGTCACGAGTATCTTGCTAGATGTCAGTGCGGTATTTAGAGACCTTGAACCTGATTTTGTGATCAGTGCCCTTCACAACAACCTCAGGCTGCTTCAAAATGATTTACAGCCAATGAAGTGCTTTTTGAAGAGTAGTCACTGTTGAAACCTAAGACAGACAACAGCAAGCTTCCACAAACAGCAATGTGATAATGACCACATAGTCTGTTTTGGTGATGTTGATTGAGGGATAAATATTGGTCAGGACTCTACTTCTTTTCAAAATAATGCCATGGGTTCTTTTCTATCTTCCTTAGAGGCTAGACAGGCACCAGTTATATCTCACGTTTGAAAGGTAGAATTCCAAAGGTGCCGCACTCCCTCAATACTACACTGGAGCATTGGCATTGATTTTTGTGCTCAAGTCGCTGGAGTGGGGCTTGAAACTGGAGGCTGGGATTTTCCGTGCCCGCTGGTGGTGGGTGTGTTCAGTGATTGTGAGTGGACAATATGGCGAGAAGGCCAAAAATCGGTTTGACGACATCGTGAAACCAGTTCGCAATTGTCCATTCAGTCCGCCCACAGTGGGCCGCGTTTCTCACCATCAGACATCGGGAACCTCATCGTAACACATCTGCATATTATTATAAGGCCAGCCTGCCAGACTCATCCCCCTCCCCCGCTGGATCATTCCTCCACGTCAGTGGGAAAACAACACTGATGTGTTTCACAACAGCATATATAAGGTGTGCACCTGGTGAGCTGCACTTTGCTCGGGACTTCGAGGTTTGTTTGCCTACCTTGCTTCAGGCAGCACTCTCAGTCATCAGCGCCAGGCTTCACAGGCAGCACCACATCACTGTTAGGGGTCTCAAGGGCAGGTCTCTACCTACCAGAGCAGCCGTAAGGCAGAGATGGCTTTTCAACGGCTGCAGGGCTAGGGCTTGCTTGGGGAAGGGGGGGAAGAGGCTGCAGGGCAAGAGCTGTACTGGGGAAGGAGGGTATCCCAGGGTGTGTGTGTGTGTGTGTGGCCTCAAGATGGTGAGGGCTGAGGAGGCAGTCTCCAGAGGAGATGAGGCCAGTTGGAGATGTGAGGGTGTGTGTGTGAGAGAGTGAGTGGTGATGTCCCTTGAGCTGGCAGTGAGCGAGATGCCAGAGAATGTGTGATGGGCTTGTGAATGTGTGAGTTTAGAGTGATGAGATGGTTGCCTTTCCCCGGCTGCATGGATGAGATCATCCATCCTATATCTGCATTGGAAGGCCAACCTCTTCTATGCAGCACTGGCGCTGATCACCACTACCATCGCCTACCAAGCTGGAGTGGTAATGTAGCTGCCCCTCCTGCAACCAGAGCAAGGGTAGAGGACATCACAACAGCCTCCACGATGTCCTAAAGGCATCTGAGGGCTGCAGTCATCTTCCCTTTCAGATCCATGCCTTCTTTGCTGCAGTCCTGGGCTGGAAACACTGAGCGCAGAGTGATGAAGCAGCGAGGTGTCCGTGTGGCAGGCAAACCAGAAACACCATCAAAACGGCGTGTATCCCGGGAATGCATAACTAATGTGGTGGATTTGGGATGATATGGCGTGAAAAGCCGCCATTGCAAGCGGCTGGTAAAACGTCGTTTTTCCCGCCCACTACCGCACTTAGTGCAAATCTGGGACGATTCCGTCCAGAATCTTGTAATTCAGAGACAGAAGTGTTACTGACCAAACCACGGACTCCAAACTGCATTTCATACTCTGTAAAATGTAATTAAAATGAGATGGATAATCAGTGCTTTTGACTCCCTGGTTTGCTGTCTGTGAGAATACTTCAGTGTGATTGGCTGCTTACCCTACTTGATAATACCACTGAGGCTGGGTGCCTGGCGATTCCCTTGACTTGTCACTAGATTCAAATTAACATTGGGAGAGGGGAAAATCCAAGTTAGAGAGATCACTACTGTGTGGGCAGCTTTTTGCAAGGGCAGCTCTGAGTGCCCTAAATTCCAGGCCAATGTATTTAAGGTTCAAACTTCTGATGAACAATAAGTTGGGATTGGATTTGTTGTTATGGTCAAATTCTCCACATCATCACGCGAGGGCCATTAATTGTCTACTTTCTCATAATATATAAGTAGCGGATACTCAATGGAAGCAGATGGGACAAGGACAGGATTAAATTAGTGTGGTAGATTCAATTACTCACAGTGAGAAGGTCATGAATGAGTTTGAGTTAGACCATGTACAGCCACCCATTTCTGAATTCAAAACCCAATTGGAATCAGGATAGGGAGGGCTCAAACTCTGTAGTTTACTTTAATGCTGAAGAAAATTCAATGATGAGTAATGTATCTGCATCATGGCGAGCGTCAGTAAACAGAATTCTATTTCATAAGCATCCTTTGTGCGTCCAGGTAATTTTACACAAGCTTGATTAAATTGAATGTACAGCAGATTAACAGGCTGAGCCAGCCCATGTGGGATTGCTCAGATCAGACCAAAAAATCATCAACGAACACATCTTCCCTTCACCCCCCCCGGCGGCATTCCATTGGGATCATTCCCTCCGTGACACCCTGGTCCACTCCTCCATCACCCCCTACACCTCAACCCCCTCCCACAGCACCTTCCCATGCAACCGTAGAAGATGCAACACCTGCCCCTTTACTTCTCCTCTCCTCACCGTCCAAGGGCTCAAACACTCATTACAAGTGAAGCAGCATTTCACCTGTACTTCCCTCAACTTAGTCTACTGCATTCGTTGCTCCCAATGTGGTTTCCTCTACATTGGAGAGACCAAACGCAGACTGGGTGACCGCTTTGCAGAACACCTTCGGTCTGTCCGCAAGCATGTCGCTTGCCATTTCAACACTCCACCCTGCTCTCAAGCCCACATGTCTGTCCTTGGCCTGCTGCATTGTTCCAGTGAAGCTCAACGCAAACTGGAGGAACAGCACCTCATCTTCCGACTAGGCACTTTACAGCCTTCCGGACTGAATACTGAGTTCAACAATTTTAGATCATGAACTCTCTCCTCCATCCCCACCTCTTTTCTGATTTTTCCCCTTCCTTTTTGTTTTTTCCAATAATTTATATAGATTTTTCTTTTCCCACCTATTTCCATTATTTTTAAATGTATTTACATCCATTGTTTTATCTCTACCTTTTAGCCTTTTTTGATTCCTTCACCCGACCCCACCCCCACTAGGGCTATCTGTACCTTGCTTGTCTTGCTTTTTACCCTTAATTAGCACATTCCTTTAGATAATATCACCACCTTCAACACCTCTTTGTCCTTTCGTCTGTGACATCTTTTGGTTATCTCTACCTATCACTGGCTCTCTATCCAGCTCTCTTGTCCCAAACCCGCCCCCTCCTCAAACCAGCTTATATTTCACCCCTTTTCTATTTTTCCTTAGTTCTGTTGAAGAGTCATGCGGACTCGAAACGTTAATTGTGCTCCCTTCCACAGATGCTGCCAGACCTGCTGAGCTTTTCCAGGTATTTTTGTTTTTATCATCAACAAACATTGCCTGGATCATGGGCTCAACATGTTTAATTATTTGTAAAAGTAGCAATATTAAAAAAGTGAGTGCTTAATTTTAATTAACAATGTCAAATTAATCTTGTTCATAGGAATCCCTCCCACTCTTGCTGCTGCCGTTGGCACTTGTTGGAGGGATGAACAAGTGATATTCAACCTGTTTGGCCAGGTTTGAACGCACCTTCCTTAGCTAGCAAGTCCTAGAGGGGAAACTTAAATCTGGAACCTCTGGTTTAGAGACAGGGACACTATCCACTGCACCACAAGACCTCCTACCCAGGATATTGCTCAGGCTGTAGCGATTTGATTGTGAGGATAGATTACATAAACTGTATTCCCTGGAGTTTAGGAGACTAAGGGATGAATTGGTTGAGGTTTTAGGACTTTGAAAGGAATTGATAGGGTAGATAGAGAGAAATGTTTCCTGCAGTTGGAGGCGTTTAGGACAAAGGGGTGTAACCTTAAAATCAGAGCCCAGGCCTTGGAGGAGAAACACTTCTTCACAAAACAGATGGTCAAAGTGCAGAACTCTTCCCCACAAAGGCCAGTAGACGCTAGCTGAATTATGAATTTAAACCTAAGATTAATAGATTTTTGCTAGCCAAGGGTATAAAAGAATATGAAGCCATGGTGCGTGGTGGGAGATAGGATACAGATCAACCATGATGTCACTGAATGGTAAAACAGGCTAAAGGGGCTGAATGGTCTCCTCCTGTTCCCGTGTTCCTAAATGACATCTATACGAATTAGGAGCAGGAGTAGGCCATTCGGCCCCTCGAACCTGCTCCATCACTCAATAAGATCATGGCTGATCTGATTGTAACCTCAACTCCACATTCCTGCCAACCCCTGATAACCTTTCACCTCCTTGTTAATGAAGAATCTATCTGGCTCTGCCTTAAAAATATTCAAAGACTCTGCTTCTACCACCTTTTGAGGAAGAGTTCCAAACACACAAAACCCTCTGAGTGACAACATTTCTCCTCATCTCTGTCCTAAATGGGTGACCCCTTATTTTTAAACAGTGACCCCTAGTTTCAGATTCTCCCACAAAAGGAAACATCCTCTCCATATCCACCCTGTCAACACCCCTCACGATCTTAAAGATTTCAGTTAAGTCGTCTCTTACTCCTCTAAATTGCAGAGGATACAAGCCTAACCAATCCAGCCTTTTCTCAAAAGACAACCCGCCCATTACAGGTATTAGTCTAGTGAACCTTCTCTGGGAGATAACTCCTAAAGATTCCACGTGGAAATGGTGAAAAGTAGGCTTACAAAGCAACCAAGCTAACACATTTTTAATTCACAGATGTACTATTTCGTGGATAACATTTTTATGAGAAAAAGGATAAGACTTTCACTGATACAGTGCCTCAGGCCATTGAGGTAGTGGTCACTGTTGCAATGAAGGAAAGGCAGCCAATTTTCACACAGCACATTTCCTTAAACAGTAATGAGATAATGACCTGATAATCTGTATTAGTCTGGCTGGTTGAGAGGTGAATATTGGCCAAGACAGCAGGTGTGGTTCCCCTGCTGTTATCCAAAATAGCACCCAGTAATCTTATATGGTCACCCAAGAGGGCAGATGGGATGTCTGTTAACGTCCTGCCCAGAACTTGGCACCTCTGACAGTGCAGCCTTCCTCATTGTTGGAAACAGTTTAGAGGTTTACCAGGCTAATACCAGGAATGGGCGGGTTGTCCTATGAGGAAAGGTTGGACAGGTTAGACTTGTATCCGCTGGAGTTTAGAAGAGTAAGAGGTGACTTAATTGAAATGTATAAGATCCTGAGGGGTCTTGACAGGGTGGATATGGAGAGAATGTTTCCTCTTGTGGGAGAATCTAGAACTAGGAGTCACTGTTTAAAAATAAAGGGTCACCCATTTAAAATGGAGATGAGGTGATATTTTTTCACCTAGAGGGTCGTGAGTCTTTGGAACTCTCTTCCTGAAAAGGTGGTGGAAGCAGAGTCTTTGAATATTTTTAAGGCAGAGGCAGATAGATTCTTGGTATGCAAGGAGATGATGGGTTATCGGGGGGTAGGTGGGATGCAGATTTCAGGTTACCATCAGATCAGCCATGATCTTATTAAATGGAGGAGCAGGCTCAAGGGGCTGAATGGCCTCCTCCTGCTCTTGTTTGTATGTTCGTATGTTCGTACTGCATTGGCGTATCGGCCCGGATATAAGAAAAGCAAACCATGAAAAGAGAAAGACAGTCAAAGGCAGATAGACCAACAAAAACAGACAGATGGGGAGAAAGTGATAAGCTGATGGAAAGAAACAGATAAATAGAAAGAAACAAAAAGACTCAGAGAAGGGATCATTTTGACTTTGTTCATCATAATGTTGGCCTTTCTTTCTGACACAAAAGCCTGGACTCTGCTGCACTACTGCATTGAAGGTCATGGAGACTCTAAACCTTAATGCATGTAGTTCCTTCCAAACTCCTTCTGCTGGGAATAAGCAGCAATGGTCAGTTTGCTGCAGATGTAGTGATCCAGCAGGTGACTGTTGTACTAGCGTGAGGAGTCCATCACCCCCTCCACAGAGGCTAACAAGCAGGAAGAAAGGGCATGGGATTTGCTGGCATTGCTGGATTCCTACTGATGTAAAGTACCAATATACTGCACGCCTGCAGAACTGCGTGCTCCCCATCACAAAACAGCTCTATTTAAAGTGAAATTTACCTTTCCAATTGAAATGTCCTTCACCTGTTGATTAATGTTTGAATTATGTTGACTTTAGTTTGTCCATCGGTTATCTTTCAGCTGACTTCATGGGGGAATCACACAGAATCACAGAGTGCAGAAGAGGCCCTTTGGTCCATCGAGTCTGCACCGACGCGTGAGAAACACCTGACCTACCTACCTACCTAACCCCATTTACCAGCACTTGGCCCATAACCTTGAATGTTATGACGTGCCAAGTGCTCATCCAGGTACTTTTTAAAGGATGTGAGGCAACCTGCCTCCACCACCCTCCCAGGCAGTGCATTCCAGACCGTCACCACCCTCTGGGTAAAAAAGTTTTTCCTCACATCCCCCCTAAACTTCCTGCCCCTCACCTTGAACTTATGTCCCCTCGTGACTGACCCTTCAACTAAGGGGAACAGCTGCTCCCTATCCACCCTGTCCATGCCCCATATAATCTTGTACACCCCAATCAGGTCGCCCCCCAGTCTTCTCTGCTCCAACGAAAACAACCCAAGTCTATCCAACCTCTCTTCATAACTTAAATGTTTCATTCCAGGCAACATCCTGGTGAATCTCCTCTGCACCCCCTCCAGTGTAATCACATCCTTCCTAAAATGAGGCGACCAGAACTGCACACAGTACTCCAGCTGTGGCCTCACTAAGTCCTTTCTTTTAAAAGTCATCAGTCTCTACGAGGATCGGAATTCTATTTATCCCTGAGCTGGGTGTCCAACCCACATCTCTCTACCACCAAGACTGCCTCCTTTCACCTCTGTAATATTGGCTGTCTTTGCCCCTGCATCAGCTCACTCCTGCTTACCCCCTCATGCATGACCCTATTACATCCAGATTTGACTATTCCAATACCCACCTTGCCACCCTCACACCTTGCACCCTCCATAAACATGAGTTTGTTCAAAACTCTGATGCCCATATTCGAACTCACACTGACGCCCATTACTCCTGCCCCCAGTGACCTACATTGGCACCTGGTCGGACAGTGCCTCAATTTTAAAAGCCTAATCCTTGGGTTCCATATGCCTATGGCTTCATCTCTCCCTCCCTTTGTAACCTCTTCCAGTCTACAACTCTCTGAGACCTCTGTTCCCCTCCAATTCTGGAATTCCACACAGGGTGGACATGCACCCACAATTGGTGCTGTGCCTTCAGCTGCCTGGTCCCTAAGCTCTGGAATTCCCTCCCTAAACCTTTCTGTCTCTCTCCTCCTTTAGGAGGTTCCTTAAAACCGACCTCTTAGACAAAGCTTTTGGTCACTTGTTCTAGTATTTCCTTATGCAGCTCGGTGTCCAATTATGCTTGATAACACTCATGTAAAGGGTCTTGGGAGGTTTTAGGTCATTAAAGTTGCTACACAAATGCCGGTTGTGGTTGTTGTTGATGTTTTTGCCCTCCAGTCAGTGTGTGATGCAGGTCAGTGTCCCTTTCCTGATACTAACAGCATCTTGCACGATGGTGGCACAGTGGTATTGTCACTGCACTGGAGTATTCCAGTGGACCCAGGGTAATGCTCTGAGGAATTGGGTTTGAATCCCACTATGGGCAGATGATAACATTTGAATTTAATAAGGTAATCTGGAATTAAAAAGTCTAATGACGGACCACAAAACCATTGTCATTTAAAAACCTGTCTGGTTCACAATGTCCTTTAGGGAAGGAAAGCTGCTGCCCTTTCCTGGTCCTGCTAGACCAGGCGGGGATGGTAGATGTGGTTGACTCCGTTCTCAAGGGCAATTAGGGATGGGCAGTGAATGCTGGCCCAACCAGTGATGCCCACTTCCTATGAACGAATAAAATTTCTTTTTTAGTTTTTAAAAAGCATGTCAAGCAAAACTTGACACCATTGCACATCAGGAGGTCTAAGGACAGATGGGTCACAGGCCGGTTTTAAAGAGGGAGAGAGGGAGAGAATTTGAGAGCTTAGGGCTTTGGTAGCCAATGGGAAGTAATTAAAATTGGGTAAAAGCATAAGATAAACGCAAAATACTGCGGATGCTGGAAATCTGAAACAAAAGCAAAAATTGCCGGAAAAACTTAGCAGGTCTGACATCATTTGTGGAGAGAAAGACAGAGTTAACGTTTTGAGTCCGTATGAGTCTTCTTCAGAGCTAAAGAGAAGTAGAAATGTGGTGAAATATAAACTGTTAAAGGGGGTGGGACAGCTGAAGCTGGATAGAAGGCCGATGATGCCACTTTCCAAAACAGTGCTTCTGACGTGTCTTCCTTCTTCCTTAACCAAGGCTTCCCACCCACAGTGGGTGACAGGGCCCTCAACCGTGTCTCCCACCCCTCTGCCCTCACACCTTCCTCTCCCTTCTAGAACCATGATAGGGTCCCCCTTGTCCTCACTTATCACCCCACCAGCCTCCACATTCAAAGGATCATCCTCCACCATTTCTGCCAACTCCAGCATGATGCCACCACCAAACACATCTTCCCTTCACACCCCCCCCATCGGCATTCCATAGGGACCATTCCCTCTGGGACACCCTGGTCCATTCCTCCATCACCCCCTACACCTTTACCCCCTCCCATGCCCCCTTCCCATGCAATCGCAGAAGGTGCAACACCTGCCCATTTACTTCCCCCCTCCTTACCGTCCAAGGGCCCGATGCGGGGGGGTGCAGGGAAAATGTGTTTGGTGGTGGCATCACGCTGGAGTTGGCAGAAATGGCGGAGGATGATCCTTTGAATGTGGAGGCTGGTGGGGTGATAAGTGAGGACAAGGGGGACCCTATCATGGTTCTAGAAGGGAGAGGAAGGTGTGAGGGCAGAGGGGTGGGAGACACGGTTGAGGGCCTTGTCACCCACTGTGGGTGGGAAGCCTTGGTTAAGGAAGAAGGAAAACACGTCAGAAGCACTGATTTGGAAAGTGGCACTTGCACTTCCCCCAATTTAGTCTCCTGCATTCGCTGCTCCCAATGCGGTTTCCTCTACATTGGAGAGACCAAGCACAGACTGGGTGACCGCTTTGTGGAACACCTTCGGTCTGTCCGCAAGCATGACCCAGACCTCCCTGTCGCTTGTCATTTTAACACACCACCCTGCTCTCATGCCCACATGTCCATCCTTGGCCTGCTGCAATGTTCCAGTGAAGCTCAACGCAAACTGGAGGAACAGCAACTCATCTTCCAATTAGGCACTTTACAGCCTTCCGGACTTAACATTGAGTTCAACAACTTCAGACCATGAACTCTCTCCTCTAACCTTGCCCCTTTTTGATCCCCTTTTTTCAATATTTATTTTAAAAATTTTATATGTATTTTTCCCACCTATTTCTGTTATTATTTTTAAAATGTATTTCCATTCATTGTTTTATCCCCACCTTTTAGCCAATTTCAATCTTTTTTCCCCACACTGTCCCCTCCCCACCCTCACTAGGGCAATCTGTCACTTGCTCATCCTGCTTTCTACTCTTAATGTCACCATTTGCACCTCCTTTAGCCAGTATCAACCCCATCAACACCTCTTTGTCCTTTTGTTTATGATATCTTTCGCAATCTCTCCTTTGCCTCCACCTATCACTGACCCTCTATCCAGCTTCACCTGTCCCAATCCCCTTAAACAGTATATATTTCACCACATTTCTACTTCTCTTTAGCTCTGAAGAAGAGTCAAAGGGACTCGAAACGTTAACTCTGTCTTTCTCTCCACAGATGTTGTCAGACCTGCTGAGTTTTTCCAGCAATTTCTGTTTTTGTTCTGTAATTAAAATCGGGGACATGGAAGTGACCAGAATCAGAGGAGCAAGGTGTGAGGCTGGAGAAGGTGACAGATATAGATTAGTGTTCACCTCAACCAGCAGATAATACTTAATGCAGAGAAGTGTGAAATGACACATTTTGGTAGGAAGAACAAGGAGAGACAATATAAAATAAAGGGGACAATTCTAAAGCTGGGTGCAGGAGCAGAGGGATCAATGAATATATGTGTACAGATTATTGAAGGTGACAGGACAGGTTGAGAAAGGTGTTCAAAAGGCAAACAGGATCCTGGGCTTTATAGATTGAGGCATAGAGTATAAAAACAAGGAGGTTATGATGAACCTTTATAAAACACTGGTTCAGCCTCAATTGGAGCATTGTGTCCAACTCTGAACACCGCATTTTAAGAAGGATGTGAAGTCTTTAGAGAAAGTTAAGACCCTCAGCCTTCTTTCTCAAGTGGTCCATGGAAACTTGTCTGTGAAACAGTTGAGCAGTCCATGAATGAGCAATGGCCGGAGCCAAGCTCGGTTGAGGGCTGGGAGGGGATCTTCCAGATGGTGATGTTCTCATGTGTCTGCTGCCTTTGTCCTTCTAGATGGTAGTGGTCGTGGGTTTGGAAGGTGCTGCCTAAGGACCTTGGTGAGTCCCTGCAGTGCATCTTGTAAATGGTACACACACTGCTGCTACTGTGTGTCGGTGGTAGAGGGAGTGAATATTTGTGGATGTGGTGCCAATCAAGCGGGGCTGCTTTGTCTTGGACGGTGTCCAGCTTCTTGAGTGTTGTTATAACTGCATTCATCCCGGTGAGTGGGGATTATTCCATCACACTCCTGACTTGTGCCTTGTAGATGGTGGACAGGCTTTGGGGAGTCAGGAGGTGAGTTACTCACTGCAAGGATCCCCAGCCTCTGACCTGCTTTTGTAGTCACAGTATTTCTATGGCTAGTCCAGTTCAGTTTCTGGGCAATGGTAACTCCCAGGATGCTGATAGTGGGGGATTCAGCGATGGATCCAGACTCTGACCTGTGATTACAAATCTATTTGGAAGTGGGTCCTTCAGCCAAAAACATTTTAGAAATACTGTCCTCCAGCGATGGTTCTGCTCTGTCTGAGAGATCTGGGCAGCTCCTTTGGTCCAGCTACGAAAAGTTTCCTGGTTTCATCGTCATATTGTCTAAGCTCCATGATGCTATTATTCTAGGGGCACTTGTTTTGGAGATTCCTGAAGAGAAAGGTGAAAAAGCGAAGGAGGAAAAGCTGGAGGAAAGAGTGCAGCTCAATCACCCGAGCTGTCACTTTCCTCTCAGCCCCTCTCTCGTGGTCAATATTCACCCAGCGCCTAGGGTGACCAACTCTAGGCACTTCGACTGTGGGTGGGGCTGGGAAGGGGGTAGGTACTGGTGACCATGAGAACAGTGAGGGAGGGAGGGTTTAAAGTTACCAAAACTTACAGCTTATCTTGTCGAGCCACCACATTATCAGCCCACTGCAGTCCCACTCTAATCATTCCATTGAGACTTCTGGGCTCACTCTCCCACAGGCTGTCCTAGATATACGGGATGAAAGACATACCTCAAGGGATGCGGGACAAGCAGTCAAAAAAAGGACAATCCCTTAAAGTACGAGACAGATGATCACCTTGCCAGCAAAAGCATTCCTTGTTTCATTGGACCTAGTCCTCACACCCATCAGATTGTGCAATGTGTGTGTGTGGGGGTGTCTGTGTCTGTGTGCATGAATGAGCGTTGTTTGTGGGTGTGTGTCACTGTGTGCATCTGTGTCTGTGTTTGTGTGTGTGTATGAGGGTGTGTATGTGTGAGAGAGTGCTTGTGTGTGTTGGAGTGTGTGTGCTGTGTGTGTAAGTGAGTGTGCATGTGTGTGTGTATGTGTGAGTGTGTGAGTGTGTGTGAGCCTCTGTGTATGCCTGTGTGCGTGAGTGTGTGTGTGTGTGAGTGTGTTTGTGAGTGAGTGTGTGTGTGTGAGAGTGTGTGTGTGAGTGTGCTTGTATGTCTGTGGGCATGTGCGAGTGTGTGCTTGTGTGTGTCTGTGTGTGCATTTTTGTGTGTGTGTATGTTTGTGTGTGTGTACGTGAGTGTGTGCATGTGTGTCTGTGAATGTGTACATGTTTGAGTGTGTGTGTCTGAATGTGTGCATGTGTGTATGAGTGTGTGTGTCCGAGTGTGACTGTGTGCATGTGAGTGTGTTTGTGTGTGTGAGTGTGTGTGTCTGAGTGTGTTTGTGTGCATATGTCTATGAGTGTGTGTGTCTGAGTGTGAGTGTGTGCATTTGAGTGAGTATGTTTGTGTGTGAGTGTCTGTGTGAGTGTGTGTGAGTCTGTGCCTGTGAGTGTGTATGTGAGTGAGTGTGCATGCACGTGAGTGTGTTTGTGAATGTATGCGTGAGTGTATGTGTATGCGTATGAGTGTGTGTGTGTGTCTGTGTTTGTGTGTGTATGTAAGTGCATGTGTCTGTGCATGTGAGTGTGTGTGTCTGAGTGTGAGCATGTGAGCATGTGTGTGTGAGTGCCTGTGTGCATGTGAGTGAGTGTGTGTGCACAAGTGAGTGTGTTTGTGAGTGTGTATGTGTGTGGGTGTGTGTACACGAGTGAGTGTGTTTGTGAGTGTGTGTGCGTGCATGTGTGTGCATCTGTGTGTGTGTTTGTGTGTGCATGTGTATGTGAGTGTGTGTATGTGAGTGTGTGTGTGAGCCTCTGTGTGTGTGAGTGAATATGTGTGTGCGTGAGTGTGCTTGTGAATGTGTGTGTCCAGGTGTGTGTGAGTGTGAGAGTGTGCATATATGTGTGTGAGTGACTGTGTGTGTGAGTGTACTTGTGTGTGTATGTGTGTGTGTACACGAGTGTGTGCTTGTATGTGTGTGCATTTGCACTTGTGTGTGCCTGTGTGTGCATTTGTGCGTGTGTCTGTGTGTGCATTTGTGTGTGTGTATGAGTGTGTGTGTGTGAGTTTGTGCATGTGTGTGTGTCTTGAGTGAGTGTGTGTGCCTGAGTGTGAGTATGTGCTTGAGTGTTAGTGTGTGTTTATGTGTGTGTGCATGAGTGGGTGTATTTGTAAGTGTGTGTGTCTGAGTGTGTTTGTTCGTGTGTGTCTGAATGAGTGTTTGTCTGAGTTCGTGTGTGTGAGTATGTGAGTCTGTGTGTCTTAGTGTGTGTGCACATGAGTGTGTTTGTGAGTGTGTGAATGGGTGAGTGAGTGTGTGCTTATTTGTATGTGTGTGTGAGTTTGTGTCTGTGAGTGTGTTTGTCTAAGTGTGTGTATGTGAGTGTGCATGCACGTGAGTGTGTCTGTAAGTGTGGGTGTCTAAGTGTGTGTGTGTGAGTGTACAAGCACGTGGGTGTGTTTGTGTGTGTGTGTGTGTGTGGGTGTGTGCCTGCGTTAGAGTGTGTGTATGTGAGTAAGTGCATGTGTCTGTTTCTGTGCATGTGAGTGTGTGTCTGAGTGTGAGCATGTGTGCATGTGTGTGTGAGTGCCTGTGTGCATGTGAGCATGTGTGCACGAGTGAGTGTTTTTGTGTGTGTGAATGTGTGTTTATCTGTGTGTGTGTGAGTGAGCATGTATGTGCGTGAGTGTGCTTGTGAGTGTGTGTCCAGGTGCCTATGTGAGTGTGAGAGAGTGTGTGTGAGTGACTGTGTATGTGTGTGTGTGTACTTGTGTGTGTATGTGTGTGCGCACGAGTGTGTGCTTGTATATGTATGGGTTTGCATTTGTGTGTGTCTGTGTGTGCATTTGTGTGTGTGAGTGTATGTTTGTGTGTATGAGTGTGTGTGAGATTGTGCGTGTGTGTGTTTGTGTGTGTGTGCGTGTGTCTGAGTGAGTGTGTGTGCTTGTGAGTGTGTTTGTGAGTGTGTGAATGTGTGAGTGAGAGTGTTTATGTGTATGAGTGTGAGTGAGTTTGTGTGTGAGTGCCTGTGTTAGAGTGTGCCTGTGTGAGTAAGTACATTTGTATGTGTGTATGAATATGTGTGTGTGTGAATATGAGTGTATGAGTGACTGAGTATGAGTGTCTGTGTGTGTGTCTGTATTTGTGTGCAAGTGTCTGTTTGTGTGTCTGTGTGTGCATTTGTGTGAGTATATGTTTGTGTGTGTGTGTTTGTGAGTGAGTGTGTGGGAATGTGTGTGTGTCTGAGTGTGTGTGTGTGCATGTGCATGTGTATGGTGTGTGTATGTGAGTGTGTGTATATGTGAGTGTGTGTGTATGTTTGTGTCTGAGTGTGTATGTGAGTGTGTGTATATGTGTGTGTGTATGTTTGTGTCTGAGTGTTTGTGTGTGTTATGTGAATGTGTGAGTATGTTTGTGTGAGTGTGTGTGTTCCTATTTTCACTAAAGAGATGAAGACCAAAACAAATTATATCACCTCACTCCTGCAGACTCCATTCTGCCCCATTACAGCAGTGGTTACATTTCAAAAGTGTTTCATTGGCTGTAAAGCACCTTGGGGTGTCCAGTGGTTAAAAGTGCTTTCTCTTTTTATTGCTATGTTCCAAAACTCCTCATAAAACTTATCTCTCTGATCAAGATATTTGGCCGCTTCGCCAACATCACCGCCTGGGGCTTTATGCGGGAATGGCTCCTCACCGTGCTTTAGGCGCTATAGCAGTGCAGCTTGTTGTTGACAGAATCTCAGACACGAATTAGAAGGGGAATTCGATAGAAAAATCGATGCAGGGATTAAAATAAAAACGGAGATATACGGAGATTTGCAGAAACGCCTTCTGCAAAAGACAAACTTCTACAGCAAGATCATGGAGTGAGGGAAGGGACAGGGAGACAGAGTGACTGACCGAGAGAGCCGGGGTCGCTTCAGGCGGCGCAGGATGCTCGTTCATAGAGGCGGACTGTCTATATATCATGCTCGCAGATTGAGAGAGAGAGAGAGAGACACGGACCGGGATAACCTGGGAGAGTGAATCAGACAGAGAGGAACAGGAACTGGAGTGTTACAGAGCTTGAGGCAAGCAATAGATTCAAAGTGTCTAACCGCAGAGAGACAGAAACTCAGCAAGTGGCAGCAGGGAGAGAGAAATAAAACCAGGAAATGCTGGAAAAGCTCAGCGGGTCTGACAGCATCTGTGGAGAGAGGAACTGAGTTAACGTTTCCAGCCTGTTATGACTCTTCCTTCAGAGAGAGAGAGAGTGAGATGGTTTTAAGAAAAACAGTCAAAAATTCTAACTCGGGACTACAAACCTAGAGGTAAACACCTTGTTTGTTTTTTTTTTAAACAGTTGCGAGGTTTTATGTGTTACTCGCTTCCTCTGAACTTCTCCTCCAGAAGTTGGGACTTTGCTTTTTTTTAAAAAAAAATTCATGAATTGATTGATCGAAACTCGGGGCTGTTTGTGAACAATTTCGCTCCAGCGCTGGGATCCTTGTTGAATCTGACTGAGCGCTGCACTGCTGTCAGGCAGCATGTCTCTTGAAGCTTCTAATATGTACCTGGCTCCCTGATGTGTTGAGGACACGGGGCAGTGGGAGGGAGGGAGGGAGAGGTGAGGGGGGCGGGGGGTGGGGGGTGGTGTGTGGATAGGGGTTTATGGTGTTTCTTCCGATCAAACATTCCAACTGGCGCTAAATCAGGGGCGCCTTTGTTATGCTAACAACGCCTGACATCATCCGACTTCAAAGGGGGTTGTAGAGCCGATAAAACCAGGATCGGGCACTGGAGAGAGAGAGAGAGAGAGGGAGAGGGAAGGAGAGAGAGAGAGAGAGAGAGAATGGTATTCAGATTAACTTCCAGCGCAGAGAGTGGGGAGCAGAGGGAGGCTGTGTGCGCGAAGACAGACCACAGCAATAAATCCGAGCTGATGGACTAATTTGGATTGGAACTAAATCACTGGCGTCTTTCTGTGCAAAAGCTGCAAAACTTTTCTTGGGATTCACTCACTGGGACAACACTGAAACTGAAGGTAGGATTGGAGAAGGGAGGGGGGTGGGGGGGGCGGGGGTGGGGTGGGTGGTAGGGAAATGGTCCATTCAATTTCCAAAAACAAAAAATCCCTTGACCGCTTGGATTCTCATTTTTGCAGTATACCCTCCTCTCTCCTCTGTATTAATGATGTATCGCTTTACACACACACACACACACACACAAATCGATTGTAATCCGCCACCCACCCTCCCCTCCCCACCCCACCAATTCCCAATTTGTCAATTTCCTTGCGAGTTTTTCAGAGTAACTGACGAACACTGTTGTACCTGACCGTGCTTACAGTGACCGCGGGGAGAGTCACCTCCCCAGTCAGCTTTCCTCTCCTCTCTCTCTGTCTGCTCCATTAGACATTTAAAATGAATGTAAATTAGATGATGGGATGTGTACATTTTTTTTGGGGGGGGGGGGGTTTTCCGCGCGGTGTGAAGTTGTTGGAATCTTCTAGTCGCTGGGATCCGTGAGTGAAAATTAAAAACCGAAAAGGTCATACCCCCAGGGCGGGTGAAATATCATTTAAACAGCCCAGGACCCTAAAACACTTTCTGGAGATACAGAAAAAAAAAGAGGCGCAGAGAGAGAGAGAGACGGGAGAGAAACAGGCGTCCCGAGTCAGCACCGAAATTCGCCGTTTTATTCTTGAAGCACATTAACTTTTTCAAACGGAGAGAAACGATTATTCTCTGGTTTTTTTAAAAAAAAATATACACCCAGTAACTATTTCTTCCTGGTTGGTTGGCAGTAGTCGAGGTACTAATCTCTTATTCGATACAGAACTGGATAGCATTACAAGAGATGCATGGAATCTTATATACAAGGCGACTTTGTAAGAATTACCTTACACATTGTACAATGGACTGACTTCCTTTTCCCAATTGTCTGGTTGCTGCAAGGTGGGTGGGATCGAATATGTAAACTATCAGATCCTTCAATGTTCCCGAGAATGGCGTAAATTTAAATTTTCAAATTAAATTTAAATGGTCAAATTTTCCAATGAAATCGGAATTACGTTTTCAAATTTTCACACGAAATTTAAATTGAACTTTCAAATGAAATGTAAGTTGTCAGATTTTCAAATGAAATCGGAATTACGTTTTCAAATTTTCAAACGAAATTTAAATTGAACTTTCAAATGAAATGTAAGTTGTCAGATTTTCAAGTGAAATCGGAATTACGTTTTCAAATTTTCAAACGAAATTTAAATTGAACTTTCAAATGAAATGTAAGTTGTCAGATTTTCAAATGAAATCGGAATTACGTTTTCAAATTTTCAAACGAAATTTAAATTGAACTTTCAAATGAAATGTAAGTTGTCAGATTTTCAAATGAAATCGGAATTACGTTTGCAAATTTTCAAACGAAATTTCTATTTTCAAATGAAATGTAAATTGTCAAATTTACAAATGAAATCGGAATTGCGTTTTCAAATTTTCGAACGAAATTTAAATTACATTTTCAAATGAAATGTAAATTATCAAATTTTCAAATGAAATCAGAATATTACATTTTCGAATTTTCAAACGAAATTCAAATTACATTTTCAAATGGAATCTAAATTGTCAAATTTTCAAATGAAATCGGAATTAAATTTTCAAATTTTCCAACGAAATTTAAATTTCCAAATCTCTTTTCCCCCTCTTGGCGGAGGTTACTCTCCCACCCCAAGCCCCGGTGATAAATCACTGTGGCAGTATCGTGAGTTGTGGAGAGATGTCTCAGGAGCGGACTGGAGAGTGAGAAACGACGGACCTTTGGTCTGATTTTGACTTAACTTTGAATTGGACGCATTCGGCGGGTGGGGGGGAAGGGGTATAGGCGCCGGCACAACGCTATTGGGCCGAACGGCCTGTTTCTTTGCGGTTATGTTCCACTTGTAATTGCCTGAAGGAGTGGAGCTCATCCTGCACGATACGCCACCGGGAAGGGTCTCCCGAGGCTGCCTCTTGAATTTGGGGTTGATTTGAACTTGAGATGTTCCAACCTCCCCATAAATGAGCTGGTTTTCGTTTTAAGAGGGAAGGGTTTTTGGTGCCCGCATTGCTCATTCCTCTCCGGCCGCTCGCTTCCTGCGTTTAAAAGCAAGGTGCAGCTCCTCAGACGCTTGAGTGCAACCATCAGCGTTAAAACCCTCTATAAACTATAACAATATTAAACATCGGGGGAGTAAATGATGACTCGGTGTAACCTACACACACACACACACAAACACAAACGGAGCCTTTGCTTGAAAGAAAAGTTTCCCCCGTTGAGTTACAGGGGTCTAAAATCGTTACTTTTTTTTTCCACATTGTGAAACTCAGGGTCAACAAGTGAAACCAGTCACCGGAGACGATGAATGGTTTTGGTGTCGCCAAATTGTGGTTTCCAGAGTTTGTACAGTCGACTGTAGGAGACCGGGGGTGGGGGCGGGGGGGGGGTGCGGGGAGGGTGGGTTGGGAAGGATCGCCACATAGTCTTTCGGTTCTCCAGCCCTCTATAGGTTCCTTTGGGCCTCCAGTGCAACCCCATGCATCTGGTGAACAGACCCAAGAGACAAGGACGCAGAATCTTAATGAGAGGCTCAGGATGGTATCTGCAAACACCTCCTCACACAAAGGGGAGTGGAAATCTGGAACTGTCGCAACCCCTGAAAAGCTACAGAGGTCAAGGGGTCAACTGAAACTTCCAAAACCAAGATTAATAGATTTTTGTTAAGGGTACATGGACCAAGTCAAGTGAATGATAGAATGATAGACACTTGGTGGTACAGAGCTTGAATTTTACTGGAGGTAATACTCACCCAGTCAAGTGACTTTGGTGTGGCTCTGATAACCTGACTCTCTCTTGCTACAGCTGCTATCTGGCCTCCTAGATTTTCTTTTCCTATTTCAGATTTCCAGCATCTGCAGTATTTTGCTTTTGTTATTTGGTCATTGTCTCATTGTTGCTGGAGGTTGTGGAGGTTTTTCACCTCACACTCATTAGGACAAATGCCAGAATGCCAAATTTCTGACAATGACAACAATTGGAGCGCAGGAGAAAAGGAGCTGATTGGTTGGCAGGTCAACAGTGATTAGCTGAGACATTGCCAAGGATATAACAATGGGGAACTATAGGCTCCCCAAGCTCCCGGATAATTCAAAAAAGGTGCAAGGCTTGAGCATATTCCTTTTGTTTGCAGAGAACAGATGTGTGTGTGTGAATGTTTGCCATGAAATGGTTACAGCACTTACATCTGGTTACAGATGTTTCCATTAGTAGGAGAGACTAGGACCTGAGGGCACAGCCTCAGAGTAAAGGGAAGACCTTTTAGAACAGAGATGAGGAAAAACTTCTTTAGCCAGAGAGTGGTGAATCTATGGAATTCATTGCCACAGAAGGTTGTGGAGGCCAGGTCATTGAGTGTATTTAAGACCGAGATAGATTGGTAAGGGGATCAAAGGTTACGGGGAGAAGGCAGGAGAATGGGGTTGAGAAACTTATCAGCCATGATTGAATGGCGGAGCAGACTTGATGGGCTGATTGGCCTAATTTCTGCTCCTATGTCTTATGTTCTTATGGTCTTATAGCATAGAGTTAAGGGATGGACCAGCAATGATTTAATAGGCTTGAGGGGTTGAATGGCCTCCTTCTGTTCCTAGCTCCAATTTTAATGCAGGGTCTGGACCCCATGCTCTGGAACACCCTCCCCAATCCCTTACTAGCTCTCTTGTCTCCTCCAAGGCTCTCTCTTTAACTATAACTTCAGTCACCCCTGCTGACTCTCATCCTGTGACCATTTGTTTTCTGTATCTTTCATTGTGAAATTTGAGGTATAAGGGGCTTGCTCTGACAATGAGCTTTGAAAGAATGAACTTGCATTTATATAGCCGGCATCTTCCAGAACCCTGGCGCATCCCAAACACTTCACTGCCACTTAAGTACTTTTGAGATGTAGTTGCTATTAATAATGTGGGAAGTGTGACAGGCAATTTTCAAGCAACAATGAGACAATGACCAAATAACAAAAGCAAAATACTGCAGATGCTGGAAATCTGAAATAGGAAAAGAAAATCTAGGAGGCCAGATAGCAGCTGTAGCAAGAGAGAGTCAGGTTATCAGAGCCACACCAAAGTCACTTGACTGGGTGAGTATTTCCAGCGTTTTCCATTTTTTTTATCTCAGATGAGTAGATATCCTATTTCACTGATGTTGGTTGAGAGATAAATACTGGCCAGGACTCCAGGGAGAAACTTCCCTGCGTTTCTTCAAATTCATGTTTCTTTATTCTTTCATGGGATGAGGCCATTTCAGAGGGCGTTTAAGAGTCAACCACATTGCTGTGGGTCTGTGGTTACATTGTGAGCCAGACCAGGTAAGGATGGCAGATTTCCTTCCCTAAAGCACATTGATGAACCAGATGGATTTTTGCAAGAAAAAAATAAATTTTATGGTCATCATTACTGAGGCTAGCTTTTAAATCTAGACTTTTAAAACGTTAATTGAATTTAAATTCCACACAGTGGGATTTGAACACATGCCTCCAGAGCATTAGACTGGATGCTGATCTAGTGATATTACTACTCTGCCAGCATTATCTATCAAGTGTTACAAACTCTTTTGCATCCACCTGAAGGAGACAGGGCCTCAGTATATTGTCTCATTGAAAGATGGCACCTCTGTCAGTGCAACACTCCCTCAGCACTGCACTAAATTGTCAGCCTAGATTTGGCGCTCAAATCTTTTGAGTAAGACTTAAATGCACAACCTTCTTAGGCCGAGGTGAGAGTGATAGCCACTAGGCTACAGCTGAAAGCATTAGCCAGAAGGTGCCTATGAAGCTGTATTGCAAATAAAACCTCACCTTGTTCGCTCATGTTCTTCAGGGGCAGAAATCTGCTGTCCTTACCCGGGTCTGGCCTACATAAAACAACAGACCCATGCTAACATAGTTCACTCTTAATTGCCCTCTGAAATGACCTAGCAAGCTTTCTTCTTCTTAGGCAGTCTATCGGGACCAAGGATGACTTCCTTCCACTCCGGGGTCGTGGGTCCTGAAGCGACTAAAATGTCCAATGCTGGGTCCGCACACTCTGCCACAGGTGGGGCAGGTAGTGTCTGAGGAGGTGGGTGGGTGGGATGTTCGGATTTTGGTCCACTCCTTCCGCTCTTTGCGCTTGGTTTCCACTCGGGCCTGTTGGAGAAATGGTTGGCACCTTCGCGGATGCTTCTTCCCCAGTTGGGGCGTTTCGTGTGAGAGGTTCCCACAAATTGGTGGGGATGTTGCATTTTTTCCAAGGAGGCTTTGAGGACGTCCCTGGAACGTTGCCTCTGCCCTCCTGATAACTGCTTGCCGTGAGAAAGCTTGGAGTGGAGAGTTTGTTTGGGGGTCTTGTGTCAATCATACAGACGGATGTGGCCTGCCCAAAATAGCTGATTAACCATAGCCAGTGCCTCAATAATGGGGATGTTGGCCTGAGAGGGGACACTGGTATTTTGATAGTTTGGCTTGGAGCTCGATCTCTGAGTGTGCGCATACGCAAGCATCGCCACCACACTGCAGCTCGATGACAGGGGTCAGGGTGACTTTGGTTCTGGACTGGAGGCATCATAGATTGAGCAGTTTCCCTAGCAAGCCACTTGGTTATGAGTAGTTTGAGACAGAAGGCCCACCACCACCTTAGGTCAAATAGAGATGGGCACGTTATGGAAGTTCCCCTCCAAGCCACTCACCATCCTGACCTGGAAATATGTTGCCATTCCTTCACTGTTGCTGGGTCAAAATTCTGGAACTCCCTACCTAACAGGACGGTGGGTGTACCTACACCACATGGACTGCAGTGATTCAAGAAGGCAGCCTCAACACCACCTTCTCAAGGGCAATTAGGGATGGGCAATAAATGCTGGCCCAGCCAGCGACACCCACATCCCATGAATGAATAAAAAGAAGCTGTGCTTCTCAATGGATTAAATTATTGTACCTGGGGAAGGACAGTGAGGTTCTCCTTCTCCATATTAATATTTTGTTAGGCTTTTACACAGACAGAAAAATTTTAGCAAAAAGGTAATGGATTTATGCGAAGGAACCTGCCCCAAGCCACCCCTGCTGAGTTTGTGCCTGAGTAATACTGTCAGTGACATTACACAAATGCTTAAACTGCTTGTATCAAATTCCACTCTCCAAATATTTTAACAGAGGTCTTTTCCATTTAAAATTTTCCGATATAATAATGGAGAGAGAATGACAGAGGCAGTAACCTATTAGATTAAGTACATGAGAATGTGGAGGACCGGAAAAGAGCATCGCAATCCACCCAGCCAAACTGGTTGATTAATCTTTTCCATAAAATATCAAGAAGAGGATTTTGATCTAAGTGGTTGTATGTTGACATTTTGTGGGCACTAATGAAATCAAGGGATGGAGGGATAGTGAGGGAAAATGGAGTTGAGTTAGAAGATCAGCCAAGGCCTTATTGAATGACTGAGCAGGCTGGAGCCATATATCCTACTCCTATTCCTATTTCTTATCTTCTTATTAACATTGCCAACAGCAACTTTGATCCTTTAAACTAATATCCTAAGTAAAGAAAGCCTTGCATTTCTACAGTACGATGCTGAAAAACATATAAACACCAGCATAGACCAGTTGGGCTGAATGGTCTGCTTCTCTGCAGCAAATTCTATCTAGAATGGAATTGTAGAATTTTAAAGCACAGAAGGAGGCCATTTAGCCCATCTTGCCTGTTCTAGTACTTTGAAAGAGCTATCTGATTTGCCCCACTCCCCCTGCTATCTCCCCATAGCCTGGCAATCTTCCTTTCCATGTGTTATCCAATTTCAGTTGAAAGTTACTATTGAATCTGCTTCCACCGCCCTTACAGATGGTGCATTCTACATCACTCGTTATTATGTAAAATCGATTCTCCTCATCTACATCTGGTCCTTTAGTCTATTATTTTAATCTGTGCCCTTTGGTTACTGACCCTTCTGCCACTGGAAACAGTTTCTCCTTATCTACACGATCAAAGCATCTCATAATTTTAAATGCCTCCATTAAATCTCCCCTGAATCTCCTCTGCTTTAAAGAGAACAATCCCAGCCTTTCTAATTTCTTCATGTAACTGGAGTCCCTCATTTCTACTATCATCGCCGTAAGTCTCCCCTTGCACCCTCTCTGAGGCCTTATTTCTTTCCCCTGAGGCTTTGACATCCTCCTTAAAGTGTGATGCTCAGAATTGGACACAATGCTCCAGCTGAGGCCCAGCAGGAGATTAATATCAGGCTTTAGCATGGCTTCCTTGCTTTTGTACTCAGTGCTGATAAAATATTGGACACAACGTAGGCAACAAGTTTCCATCAAAGCAACAAAGTACAGCCCAATCCTTCCTTTTGTCTATCTCCACCATTATTTGCCCATGGCTAGCATTGCATCTGATGGGAACAGCAGCACTGCAATATACAAACCTTCGCATTTTTGTAAAAAGCAAGACACTTTTCACATCGTTAGGTAAGGTAATGGGTTTGCAGGTTAGGTTTGTCTGCGCAATTACAATCACAAGTACAATTGCAAGATCTCAGAGCTAATTACATTTGATTCACAATTTGCATCTTGCTGCTGGGCAGGTATCAGCTTGATTGTATTATCTTCACCACTATAGCTTTTCTAAAATTGCTTCCTTTCCCTTCTCATGTGGCATATCTTCAGCCTTCCCCCCCATCACTCCTTTTTGTATTGACATTTTCAATGACTTTTTGCACCAATATACTCAATCCAATTCAATGTAAAGTCTCCAAAAAAACTTATGCATTGTAGGGTTGTGAACTCTGGCTGGGTACATTCCTGGAGGTTTCATCCTATGATCTCCCCCCAGCCTACCACCCCTCCATGCCCGCCATTGGTCCATCCTAATACCTTCCCAACTGGAAGTGACTGGGACTCTTTGTTACCCAATTAGATTAATCTCGACTTTGCTAAAGGGAGACCCTGTTTAGAAAATTTGTTGGATTTTTTTGAGGATGTAAGTAGTAGGGTAGCTAAAGAGGAGCCAGTAGATGTAGTGTACCTTGATTTCCAAAAGGCTTGTGATAAGATACCTCTCAAAAGGTTGATAGGCAAGAGACATGTGCATGGATTTGGAGGTAATATATTAGCACGGATAAAGGATTGGTTAACGGACAGGAAGCAGGAAGTGGGCATTAATGGGACTTTTGAAGTTGGCAGGCAATGGAGTGCCTCAAAGATCAGTGCTGGGGTCTCAGCTATTTACAATCTGTATTGATGACTTAGGTGAAGAGACAGAGAGTAATGTATCTAAGTTTGCTGATGATACAAAGCTAGGTGGGAAGGTAAGCTGTAGGGAGAGCACAGAGAAGCTGCAAAGAGATATAGAAAGATTAAGAGGGCAAGAGTGGGCAACAAGATGGCAGATGGAGTATAATGTAGGGAAGTGTGAAGTTAGTCACTTTGGTCAAAGGGAGAGCTGCATATTTTTTAAAAGGTGAGAAACTTGTATGTGTTGATGTTCAAAGAGACTTGGGTATGCTCATACAAGGAAAGCAAAAAGTTAACTTACAGGTACAGCAAGTAATTAGCAAGGCACATGGTATGTTGGCCTTTATTACAAGGGGATTGGAGTACAGGAATAAAGGACTCTTGCTACAGTTGCACAGGGTTTTGCTGACACCACATCTGGAATACTGTGTGCAGTTTTGGTCTCCACATATAAGAAAAGATGCACTTGCATTGGAGGCGGTTAAGCGAATGTTCACTAAATTGGTCTCTGGGATGAGGGGATTGCCCTATGATGAGAGGCTGAGTAAATTGGGTCCATTTTCTCTGGAATTTCAATGAGAGGTGATCTCATTGAAATGCACAATGTCCCGAAGGGGCTTTATAAGATAAAAGCTGAGAGATTGTTTCCGCTGGTCGGGGAATCTAAAACACAGGGACAGAGTCTCAGGATAAGGGGGCCGATCATTTAGGACTGGGATGAGGAGAAATTACTTCACTCAAGGGGTGGTGAATCTTTGGAATTCTCTACCCCAGTGGATTGTGGATGCTCCATGACTGAATATATTTAAGTCTGAGATAGACAGATTTTAGATCTTTCATGGAATCTAGGGATATGGGGAGCTGGTGGGAAAATGGAGTTGAAGCCAAAGATCAGCCATGATCATATTGAATGGCAGAGCAGGCTCGATGGGTTATATGTTCTACACCTTGTGTTCATAATTTCCAATATCTTTATAATTAATAAATCAAAGAAAATGAAGAAAATAACAGTTTTGTTTGATGCCTTTTGATTTTTCTCCTGGTTTTTGATTTGGGCAGTGTCCTGGAGATTTTTTAAATTCTTTCATGAGATGCGGGCATCACTGGCTAGGCCAGCATTTGTTACCAAGCCCTAATTGCCCTTGAAATGAGTGGCTTGCTCGGCTGTTTCAGAGGGGCAGTTAAGAGTCAGCCACATTGCTGTGGTGTCTGCAGTCACACTTAGGCCAGACCAGGTAAGGAGGGCAGATTTCCTTCCCTAAAAGACATTAGTGAACCAGGCAGGCTGAGGCTAGCTTTCAATTCCAGATTTATTAATTGAATTTGAATTCCACCAGCTGTCACAGTGGGATTTGAACCCGTGTCCCCACAGCATTAAATTAAAGCAAATTATTGCAGATGCTGAAAATGTGAAATGAAAACAGAAAATGTCTGTTAGCATCTGTGGAGAGAGAAACAGAGTTAACCTTTCAAGTCCAGCATGACTCTTCATATTAGACTTGAATCATTAACTCTGTTTCTCTGTCCACAGATGCTGTCAGACCTGCTGAGTTTGTTTCCCAGCGTTTTCTGTTTTTATTCCCCAGAGCATTAGCCTGAACCTCTAGATTACTAAAACCAGTGACATTACCACTAAACTACCATCTTCCTCCTGTTAGTCTTCAATCCCTGCAGACTTCAGTGCAATCCTGGAGGATTGGCAATTCTCTCTTGCAGGGAGTTAACGCAGACACAATGGGCTGAATGGCCTCGTCCTGTGCTGTAACCATTCTATGATGCATCGCATGATTCTGTAATGCATCAGCATCCTTTAGGTTGTGATGGGGGAGAGAGTAATTTAAAACAGAGCCAGACTGGTTATTCCTGAGCACGAATCACTGACACAGTGTGTGTATGTAGACATTGGCTGAGGGCAGGATTGGGGGGTTGGCTATGAAGGAGAAAAAGAGTGTTCAACTTAATGGTGGCACCATGTTGCAATTAATTTTGAAACATGTGACCATTTATTTTGTTGAGAAATGCAGTACTAACAGTGCACTTAACCCAAGGCCTTTAGACAGAAACCATACCACACAGTATTAAAATGTATTGATTATAAGTATGCTTTCTCCAAAAATGTGTCAGCAACAATCTGCTGAAAAGTCCTAGTGATAACATTGATGGGTTTCAAATGCTTCTGTGTTATTTTTAGCACAGAGTTTGATGAGTCGCATTCATCCCAGTTTATGCTAATTTAACAGGTCGTTATCTCACTTATGTTAACGATTGTGTTCAGAACCTGCAAACAGGATTTTCCTTCCGCTTGTGAACTTGGTGTGGCTAAAATTAGTGCTTGGGAAGTAAGACCCAACTATTGTCCCAGTAAACAACCTTGCGAGACTGGTTACCAGGCAGCAAAGTGTACAACGCTGTGATTGTCCCTGAGTTTGTATCTGCTGCTACAAGTCATTGCGCTTCTTCGTTGAGCTTTAAATGCGTTACTTTTTCGAATTCATTTTCATTTTAAGGGTCCTTGTATAATCACAGTGCTAAACTGGGCTCTGCACACATGACAACCACACAGACACAACTGTAGACATGGTAGCTAGTATGACAGAAGCCATTTCAACAAGTTGGTCTCTCTTTATCCGCTTCCTATGTATCCAAAGACTTTTGGGAAAGCAGGAATCTCACATTTTTCCCTTTCTCGTTCCTCTCTGTGTCTTTCCTGAAGGCAGCAACGCCTCGTTAGAATATGGCCTGGCTGTGTTCTCACAGTTCTGTCGAAGGGTCATGAGGACTCGAAACGTCAACTCTTTTCTTCTCCACCGATGCTGCCAGACCTGCTGAGTTTTTCCAGGTAATTCTGTTTTTGTTTTGGATTTCCAGCATCCGCAGTTTTTTTGTTTTTATCTCTGTGTTCTCACCTTGTTCAATTTGCCTTTCTTCACTTCATGGGCTTGTCAATGATGTTTGTGTTTCTCCTACATGTTCCTATACCTGGGCTGAGCCAGTCAACAACCTCAGCAATGCAACCACAGAGTACCAGTTATTGCTCATTGGGTAGCATGATTACCTCTGTCGTGGGTTCAAATCCAGCCCTGGAGACTCCAGGATCTACACTGACACTCCTGGAGCAGTACTGAGGGAGTGCTACACTGTCAGAAATGTCACCTTTTGAATGAATGTTACATTGAGGTCCCATCTGCTCTCTCAGGCGGATGTCAAAGTACCTATGGCACTACTTCAAAGAGGAGTGGGCTGTTGTGGGGGGGGGGGTGGTTTCTCCCTTGTGATCTGGCCAATATTTATCCCCTAACCAACATCACTAAAAAAAATGATTACCTGGGTTATTATCATATTGCCGTGCTTCCTGTGAACAAATTGGTTGCTGCGTTTTCCATATTACAACAGTGGCTACACTTCAAAAGTGCTTCACTAGCTGTAAAGTGCTTTGGAATGTCCTAAGGTAGAGAAAGGTGCTATTTATTCAACCATCAACCTTACTCAACCATCATTACCAATATTGCAACCACCAGTGTGACATTTCCGTTGATAACCCTGTGCTCTCTCTGGGTGAGGTTGGCAATTGGTGCTCCATGTGGCATCGCCATGCTCTCTGGGTAGAGTCTGTCTGCAGAGGTTCCAGACTTTGACCCCACCAGCGTTAAGATGCTTTAACGCTGTTATGTGCAGCTGATTAGATCTCTCAAAATTGTCACACTCCACACATCTGGTTCCCATATTCCAACAACAACAAAGACCCACAACAGTATAGGTTGCATGGATAAGGGCTCCCGGTGTGGTAAACACAAGGAGCTGCTTCCATGTGCTTGCCATCACTCCATAGTTCCATAATAACGAGAAGTCAAGTGAGTTTGTAGTGACAGGCTCCGTAGTCCATGTAAAGGCACACAAGTGACATGCAGTCATCAATGGCCCAAAAACCAGGCCCAGCTTAAGTTGAAATTGAGACCAGGTTCAGTATGTGAATGGACAATGCACAATCTCACTGCGTCTTCCTTTAATCATCCTGTGATTAACACTCTACCAAATCTAAAAGTATGCAAATATGTTTTTGTTGGACACATAATGCTGCTGCAACAAAACTACACTCTATCGCAAAAGAAAGACTTGTATCAATTTAGCACTTTCATTTCTGCAACCAAAGTACTTCACAGTCAATGAAATACTTTTTGAATGTGGTCCCTGTTGCAATGCAGGAAACACAGCAGCTAATTTGTGCACAGCAAGCTCCCACAAACAGCAGTGAGATAATGGCCATACAATCTGTTTTAGTGATGTTGGTTTCTGGATAAATAATGGCCAGGACACTGAGGAGAACCATTTCCCCTTTGAAAAAGTGCCATGGGATCTTTTACATTCACCTAAAGCAGTAGACTTGATTTAAAATCCCATCCAAAATTGGTACCTCTCACAATGCAACACTTTCTCCGTACGGGTATGGGAGTGCCAGCCTAGGTTACCTAATAAAGTCTCTGCGGTCAGTACCTTAACTTCACTAATCTTGAGATCTTGATCTTGAGTTTGTGAGAGCTCAAACATATTATATGTCTATAATTTATCTATTCCCTTAAGGGTCTTGAATATTTGAACGTTCCTCTGAATAAGCAATGTCAGAGTTATTTAACTTTATGGTAGATCACTATTTTCCAAAATGTTAGTCACTAGCTACATGCGGCTAATTAGGAATTCAGATGTGGTTAATTGCATTTTTGATTTTTAAATAGAAATTAAGTGTTAAGCACGGTCATTGATGATGAGATTCCAATATGCACAATGGCATAGAGCATGCAAGTAAACTTGGAACATTTCTAAACATTAATAATGACAACAGAAAACGTTGAGGATACTCAACAGGTCAGGCAGCACCTGTGGATCAAAAAAATAACAGTTAACATCTCAGGTCTGTGACCTTTCATTTCTAGCATCTGCTGTATTTTGCTTTTGCTACCTAACCATTTGTTGATAAAATTTGTAAGACGAAAAGCAGAGTGTGAGATTGTTAATTAATTGTTATGAGTGCGTTGCTTCCATGGCGATTGAATGGTGGGAGATGGTTGTTAAGTGATTATACTTGAGTGAGACACATTTACCTGATCCGTGTGTGTGGCATTTTCTGCTAAAATTGGTCCATGTCGCTAAAACAGTGTCTGGCTCGCTCCACTTACCACCACAACACACAATTGTCCAACACCATGTTCAGGCAGCACTTGGTACAAGCGATGCAAGAATGTTATTAATAATCATCATTTTGGTGTCAATTCCAATAGGGACTTTGAAGCTGAGAGATTTACTTCCTGTGAGATTGTCTGTGCGACTTACCTTTCTGTGCTACAAGTTTTTCTGAAAGATACAGTTGCCATTGGTAAAAGATCCGTCACTACCAGTGCTTTACTCCAGTGTTACACAGTCCAAAATATTCTCCCCAAATGTAACCCAAGTCATGGGGACAAAATCTAGAATTGTACTGAAGGCCTTTTTCTCAGCATTACAGTCACTGACAATAAACCCCCCCAAGGCAGTCATGAGTTCACTACTTAAACTTGGAAACCTCCCGCAAGATTGGCCGAGATTAAGGGTCAAGGACTCCTTGAAGACCGAGCCTCAGGAAATGTGACATGTCCGCCCCTGGCTGGGAGAGAAGTCCACAAGAAAGATCCTACCTGGGGAGTGATCTCAAGTTGTGGTGTTGTTTCCTTCGAACGGCTAAGAATACAGGCAGCTGAGGACAAAAGGCAACGCATGGACAGGTGGCTCTGCACATGCAAGAAACGGCCACCTTCGAGAGCAATGGGGAAACCGTCGGCAACAGCAGCGTAAAAATCTGACAGGTTCATCGTTGTCAAGATGTTTTACTTTCGTGGAGCACCACCAGTTAACTACTTAGGTTGAATTAAAAATTAATTTGTGTAGTTAAAATTAGGCGCCAGTCTTGGCTCAGTGTCATTCTTGCCTCTGAGACAGGAGATTATGGGTTCAAGTCCCACTTTAGGGACTTCAGCACAAAATCCCGGATCACACTTCAGCGCAGTGCTCATGTTTAATATTAACACTCTAAACTCACCAGCTGTTTGTAAGCCCATCAAAGAAACAAATTGTATTTAAATAGAGCCTTTCATGCCCCCAGAACTCTTTACAGCCCACGATTTTGATACAGCGATGAATATTGACTAGGTTGCTGGGGAGTTCTCCCGAGGCTTCTTTGGAGTATTGGTTATGACCTTTCAGACTCTGATCGGAGAGCGTAGGGAGGATTCAGCTCGGTACTGTACTGGGTCATCAGTCTTGATTACATGCTCAAGTATCTTGAGTGGTGCTTGAAACTACAGCCTTCCGACTCAGAGCTCAGAGCAGCTAGAACCTGTTGCGCTGGTGCGTGGGGGGAGGGATATTGCACTCTCTGCTCTGCTGGCAGGTGATGAAGCATCATCTAGGTGAGGGTAGGAGAGCTGTTGGTGCACGTAGACCCCCACGTCAGTCCGAGTCAGTGCTTCAAGAAAGAAGACTAGAAACTAAATTAAGTTTTAACAGCATGTAATTTGTGTTTACTGTATGACTGACTCCACACAACTTACATTTTCCAGATAATCTCTTTGCTCCTGGCACTTGACACTGAGCGGACAAGTGGTCAATTCAGATTTGGAGACAGCTTGGGACGATTTTCTCCTCTTGATTGGTTCAGACGCTGTTGGCAGAATGAGACTGGCAGCTTGTTGCGTGCTGGCTTCTGTTTGTGCCCTGCTGCTCAACTCAAGAGTCTGTCACGCCATTCGATGGCTGTAAGTATCTCCATGTGTGCGCCATGCACATATGTATGATGTATGTACGTGTGTGATGTATAATGTAAGTGCCATACATGTGTGTCTATGTATGTGTGTGATCTTTTTGTTGCATGTGTTAATTTGTGTGCATGCATATGTCTGTATGTCACATGTGTATGTATGATATGTGTATGTATAATATGTGTGCGTGTTTATGTGTCATATGGGATGTATGGTTGTATATGTATTTTAAACGTGTGTTTATAATGTTTCAGTGAACTGAAAACTGTAAATTGAAAACCCTTGCATCATTGTCTGGACCAGTAGTATTAATCAATGCACCAAAAATCATAGAATAATCCACAACCCAACAGACTCAACTGGGAGTGAGACTCCATGTAAGTCCTGTGACTCTCCATGTTGAATTAGAGCTCTGCTGATTGCTTCTCCATTTCCCCCCCTCCCCCCACCACCCATTGCCTTGACCCAGTTCCTACGTGTAAGGTGGCAGTTACTGCTTGCCGTAGGCAACCAGAGCCTTTGTACCCAGTACTCGCAGCTCCATACGTTTTATATTACGTACACCAGAGGGATCTCAGTTACGATGGAATCATACTGGAATGACAATGGAGTTTCAGGATGAGGGTGTTTTAGCTGGTTAGAAAGAGCCATAAATAAATTTGATTGGGATTGCTCAGTTGCATACAGTAGTGCAGTGGCTGTGTTACCATCTGGTAATCCAGATGTCTGAGCTACTCTTCCAAGAATATCAATTCAATTCCTTTAAGGGTAGTTTAGAGAATTTAAATTCGATTTAAAACATCTGGACATTAAAAGCAGAGATCAGTAAAGTGTCCATGCAGGTGTTGTATTGTTGTGACAGGCATAGGGGGAGGGGACGGAGTGGTGGTATTGTTGCTGGACTAATAATCCAATGACCTGGGTTCAAATCCTGCCATCCTGGCAGATGCTGGAGTTTGAATTCAGTAAAAATCTGGAATTATAAGTCTAATGATGACCGTCATTGTAAAGGCCCATCAGGTTCACAAATGCCCTTTAGGGAAGCAAATCTGTCATCTTGGTCTGGCCTACTTGTGACTCCAGACCCACAGCAATGTGGTTGACTCTTAACTGCCCACTGAAATGGCATTTATAATGTTTCAGGCAGTGATACTCAGACGTATCAAACAGCTGCAAAAGGAATGGAACCAGACAGACAACGTCGACCTAGGCACTGGAAATGACAACGGCAAACTCAGCCCTGTCGACCCTCCTTACTAACATCTGTGGCTAGTGGCAAAATTGGGAGAGCTGTCTCACAGCCTAATCAAGCAACAGCCTGACATAGTCATCCTCATGGAATCATACCTTACAGATAATGTCCCACACACCATCTCTCAGTACATCTTGTCCCATTAGCAGGACAGACCCAGCAGAGACCTCAGCATCGAGTCCAGACCTCATGAAGTCTCATGGCATCAGGTCAAATATGGGCAAGGAAACCTCCTGCTGATGACCAGGTACTGCTGTCCCTCAGCTGAAAAATTAGTGCTCCTCCATGTTGAACACCACGTGGAGGAAGCATTGAGGGTGGCAAGGGTGCAGAATGTACTCTGGGTGGGGGACTTCAATGTCCATCACCAAGAGTGGTTTGGTAGCACCACTACTGACTGAGCTGGCCGAGTCCTAAAGGACATAGCTGCTAGACTGGGTTTGCGGTAGGTGGTGAGGGAACCAACAATAGGGAAAAACATACTTGACCTCACTCTCACCAACCTGCCTGCTGCAGATGCATCTGTCCAGTGTCGGTAGGAGTGACCACTGCACAGTCACTGTGGAGATGAAGTCCCGCCTTCACATTGAGGATACTCTCCATCGTGTTGTGTGGCACTACCACCGTGCTAAATGGGATAGATTTTGGACAGATCTAGCAGCTCAAGACTTGGCATCCATGAGGCGCTGTGGGCCATCAGCTGCAGCAGAATTGTATTCAAACACAATCTGTAACCTCATGGCCTGGCATATCCCCCACTCTACCATTACCACCAAGCCAGGGGATCAACCCTGGTCAATGAAGAGTGCAGGAGGGCATGCCAGGAGCAGCACCAGGCACACCTAGTGAACCTGGTGAAGCTACAACATGGGGCTATTTGTCTGCCAAACAGCATAAGCAGCAAATCTGGAGTCAATGGGGATCAAGGGGAAAACTCTCTTCTGGTTGGAGTCATACCTAGCACAAAGGAAGATGGTTCTGGTTGTTGGAGGCCAATCATCTCAGTTCCAGGACATCATTGCAGCTGATCCTCAGGTTAGAGTCCTCGGCCCAACCATTTTCAGCTGCTTCATCAATGACCTTCCTTCCATCATAAAGTCAGAAGTGGGTATGTTTGCTGATGATTGCACAATATTCAGAGCTATTCACGACTTCTCAGACACTGAAGCAGTCCATGTCCAAATGCAGCAAGACCTGGACAATATCCAGGCTTGGACTGACAAGTGGCAAGTAACATTTGTACCACACAAGATGCACACTTGCCTGGATGAGTGCAACTCCCACAACACTCAAGAAGCTAGACACCGTCCAGGACAAAGCAGTCCGCCAGACTGGCAGCACATCCACAAACATTCACTCCCTCCACCACTGACACACAGTAGCAGCAGTGTGTACCATCTATAAGATGCACTGTAGGAATTCACCAAGACTCCTAAGGCAGCACCTTCCAAACCCACAACCACTACCATCTAAAGGACAAGGGCAGCAGATATATGGGAACACCACCACCTGGAACTTCTCAGTCATTCACCATCCTGACTTGGAAATATATTGGCCGTTCCTTCACTGTTGCTGGATTAAAATCCTCGAACTCCCTCCCTGACAGCACTGTGGGTGTACCTACACCACATGGACTGCAGCGGTTCAAGAAGGCAGCTCACCACCACCTTCTCAAGGACAAATAGGGATGGGCAATAAATGCTGACCCAGCCAGTGAAGCCCACATCCCATGAATGAATGAAAAAAAAAAAATTTTAAATAAAAAATATGGGAGATGGTGACGTGGCAGTGATGCTACTGGACTGGTAATCCAGAGGCCCAGGCTGATGGTCTGAGTACATGGGTTCAAATCCCATTGTGGCAGCTGGTGGAATTTACATTCAGTTAAAATCTGCAATTGTAAAACTAGTCTCAGTAATGGTGACCATGAAACTGTCATCGATTGTAGTAAAAACCCATCTTGTTCACTAATGCCCTTTATGGAAGGAAATCTGCCATCTTTACCTGGTCTGGCCCAAATGTGACACCAGACTTGCATCATTGTGGTTGACTCTTAACTGCCCCCTGAAATGGCTTAGCAAGCCATTCAGTTCAAGGGCAATTAGGGATGGGCAACAAATTCTGACCTTGCCAGCGATGCCCACACCCCATGAAAAAATTGTTAAAAAGCCCAACTGGTTCACTATTTGTCCCTTTAAGGATTCCTTTTGTCGTCTCGCTTAAATGTGACTCAGAGCTACCAACAATTTATATTTCTACAGAGCCTTTAATGTAGTGAGATGTCTCAGGTTGCTTCATTGGAATGTTATCAATCAGAATTTGATGCCAAGCCACCAAGGGAGATATTAAAACTTGGTCAAAGAAGTAGGTTTTATGGAGCATCTTAATAGGAGGAAAGAGAGATAGCGAGATGCTTTAGGTTCACCAGACTGCTTCCTGGGATGGCAGGATTGTCGTATGAGGAGAGATTGGGCCAACTAGGCCTGTATTCACTGCGGTTTAAATGAATGAGATAGGATCTCATTGAAACGTATAAAATTCTGACAGGGCTGGACAGACTGGATGCAGGGATGATGTTTCCTCTGGCTGGGGGGGTCTAGAACAAGGGGTCACAGTCTCAGCATACGGGGTGGGCCATTTAGGACTGAGATGAGGAGAAACTTCTTCACTCAGAAGCTGGTGAACCTGTGGAATTCTCTACCACAGAGGCTGTGGGGGCCAAGTCACTGAATATATTTAAGAAGGAAATAGATAGATTTCTAGACTCTAAAGGTATCAAGGGGTTTGGGGAGAGAGCGGGAGTATGGTGTTGAGGTAGAGGATCAGCCATGATCATATTGGATGGCAGAGCAGCCTCAAAGGGTCGAATGACCTACTCCTGCTTCTATTTTCGATGTTCTATGTTTAGGGAGAGAATTCCATAGTGTGGGGCCCAGGTAGCTGAAGGCACAGTCACCAAAGGTGGAGTGATTAAAATCGGCGATGATCAAGAGGCCAGAATTAGATGAGTGCAGATATGTCAGTGGATTGTGACAGTGAAGGAGATAGGGAGGGGCAAGGCCATGAGGGATTTGAAAACAAGGATGGGAATTTTAAAATGGAGACACTGTTTTACCAGGAGCTGATGTTGGTCAGTAGGCACAGGGTTGATAGGGGAACTGGACTTGGTGCGAGTAAGGGCGTGGACAGCAGGGTTTTGGATGACTTCAAGTTTGCTGACGGGAGAATGTGGGAGGCCAGCCAGGAGTGAATTGGAATAGTCAAGTCTAAAGATAACAGAGACATGGATGAAGGTTTCAGTAGCAGATGATCCAAGACAGGGGTGGGGATGGGTAATTTAAAGGAGGTGGAAGAAGGCGGTTGTAGCTATGGCACAAATAGGTGGTTGAAGCTCCTCTGGTTCAGTTCAGACTGTTGCCAGGGAGGGGGATGGAATCGCTGGCGAGGGAATGAGGGTTACGGTGGGAACCAAAGGCAATGGTTTCCATCTTCAACATATTCAGGGTGGAATTTTAGAGCTTCATCTCAGCAGAGGCAGGGCTGGAAAATGCAGCAAGCCGTTCAAAAGTCCATTGAGTTTGGCGGGACCAGAAAATCCCGCCCTTAGTTTCAGGAAATTTCTGCTCGTCCAGTACTGGATGTCGGATAAGCAGTCTGACAATCTAGAGATAGTGGAGGAGTCGAGAGAGGTGGTGGTGTGGTGGGTGTCATCAGCTTACATGTGAAGACTACACCATGTCTTTAAATGATATCGCTAAGGGGCAGCATGTAGATGAGAAATTGGAGGAGCCTAAGGGTAGATCCTTGGGGATACCAGAGGTAGCTGTACAGGAGCAGTAAGAGAAGCCATTGCAAGTGATTCTCTGGCTACCATTAGTTAGATAAGAATGGAACCAGGTGAGAGCAGTCCCACTCAGTTGCACGACAGTGAAGAGGTGTTGGAGGAGGACAGTGTGGTCAGCTGTGTCAAAGGCTATAGACAGTTGGAGAAGGACAAGGATGGAAAGTTTAGTTTTGTCACGGTCACATAGGCTGTCATTTGAGATCAGAGGGATGGTTAATAACTGGCAGTAGTGCCTACATCTGAGAAGGAATAAAGAAAAAATGCACTATGTGGTATTTGGTCTCCAATTACCAAATAATTTTTAGCATCAAGTTAGTTGAGATCATATCCTCATGTTGCATCTGGGATATATTTCCTTTTAAACATCAGAGTCTAACTCGCCTGTTAAAATGTGCTTTTACATGGGATCAGTTGTGAAAATGAAGTGAGCAGTTTAAGGAGTAGCCTCTATGTTCAATGTCCCGGGGCTGTGTTGAGTTAGCTGATCTCAGCTGTAGGTTCTTCGCAATGTGCCTAAAGTTGGCCAGCGTCCCTGATTCTCCTGACTGCTACCTGCTGCTGACAAGAGTGGATAATGGCTTAGTGGCAGCTTCATGTCACACATCCAGGAGGTGAAATTCAACCACAGAACAGCCAGTAAAGAACTAAAGCAAGAAAGGAATTAATATACACCTTTTCATGACCTAAGGACGTCCCCAAGTGCTTTACAACCACGGAGGTGCTTTTGAAATGCTGAAGTGTAGGAAATGCAGCAGCCAATTTGCACACAGCAAAGCTCCTGCAAACAGTAAGGTGAAAATGATCAGTTAATCCTATTAGCGATGTTAGTTGAGGAATAAACATTGACCAGAATTCCCTTGCTCTTCTTCGAAATAGTGTAATAAAATCAACTTACATCCAGCTGAGAGGCAGTCAGGGTCTCAGTATAATCTCATCTCAAACATGGCAACTCTGACAGTGCAGCACTCCCTCAGTACTGGCACTGGAGTCTGTATTATACTCTCAAGCCTCTTGCATTTCTATAGCGTTTTTCACAACCGCAGGGCATCTTCAAGCAACTTTACAGCCAATGCAGTACCTTTTTTCTGATGTGTAGTCAACGTTGCAATGTAGGAAACACAGCAGCCCATTTGCGCACAGCAAGCTCCCACAAACAGCGATGTGATAATAACCAGACGATCTGTTTCTTTGAGCAGAATTTTACGGCAGTGGGATTTTACATTCCCACTCAAGTCAATGGGGACTATAATGGCTCGCCGCATTTTACAGCCCCATCCCCGCCAAAACAGGGCTGTAAAATTCTGCAGTTGAGGGATAAATATTGGCCAGGGCTCCACAGGTAGTTAGGATCTCTCATGTCAACCTAAGGGTGCATTTAGGGGCTTGGCTTAACATCTCAACGGAAAGACAGCACCTCCAACGGTTTAGCATTCCTTGAGTACTACACTAGAGTGCCAGCTTTGGTTTTTATGCTCAGATCCTGGAGTGGGACTTGAACCCAGAACCTTGCAGCTCAGAGGCAAAAGTGCTGCTAACTGAGCTGTAACTCATACCACCAGTGCAAACGAAAGTCAGATGAATTATTTTGCAACAACAACTTATATTTATATAATGCTTTTACTGTGTAACAGCCTGGCAATCTCTTAGTCTTAGACCCCCACTGACAATAAATTTTATACCAGCCCAGCTCATGTAGACAGATGTGATGAATGCCCACTGGGAAGAGATACTGGAAGAAGAGGGGCGGGCAGAGAAGGACTCAGCAAATTAAATAACAACAATCCACTTACGCTTAGGCAGATTGATGTGATATAATGCCTGATTGATATGTCCTGGGGAGTTGTTTATCTTCCCTCAAAGCTAGCAGTGAATTTTTTCCATATTCTCCAACAGACAGTTTTATTTTTCCAAGTTCCCACCATGGCTTGACATCTGTTGCATAAATCATTAGATAGAATTTTGCAAGAAAACCCCTCAGGAAAGCTTTGCGAACGTGGACAGAATTTGGCCAACTCCCCGTTGCAAGAGAGAGGAGTAGAAAATTAGAATCTGCAGATATTGGGAGAGGGTATATCTTGTTCCCCCATCTATGCACATTCAATTACTTGGGAAAATTGGTCAGAGTAATGATTCCCAATATTGAAAGAGCTTTGCCAGTTTTCCACTTACTTAAATGAAGGTGTCAACATTACCGCGGTGTGTAGCATCTCTGAGCTAGAAGGTTGTGGGTTCACATCTCATTCCAGAGGCTTGAAGATATTAACTGGACTGATTTTCCAGTGCAGTTACTGAGGGAGCCCTGTGCTGTGGGAGGCAGTGTCTCTGGAATGAGATGTTAAATTGAGGTCCTCTCTGCCCTCTCAGGTGGATGCAAAAGATTCCATAGCCGTATCTTGAAAGTGATGAGTTCTCTCTTGTATCCTGGCCAAAACTTATCCCTCCACCAATGGTTCACCTGTTAATTTACCTCATTGCTGTTTGCGGGATCTGACTGCGTGCAAATTGGTTGCAGAGTTTCCTTCAGCATTTCAAGAATGCCGCATTGGGGCATCAGCCTAGATTATGTGCTCAAGTCTCTGAATGCGACTTGAACCCACCAAATCCTGTCTCAGAGGTGAGATCGCTACCCACTTTTTTACTGCCTGGACCGGGAGCCTGATGGCTGTGGGAGGGGGAGGGGGCGGTGGATGGGGTTTGGTTACCTTCGTGACTGTGTCAGTTTGCAGGTTTTCAGGTTGGAAAAGAAATAAAAAAGTGCTGGAAAAACTCAGCCGGTCTGGCAGCATCTGTGGAGAGAGGAACAGGGTTAACATCTTGAGTCCAATATGGCTTCTTCAGAATTGAGAAGACGTAGAGAAATGATGGGTTTTATATTAATGATCACATGGGGGGAGATAGTGGTGCATTGGTAATGTCAGTGGAGTAGCAATTCAGACTAATGCTCTGGGGAGATGGGTTCAATTCCCACTGTGGCAGCTGGTGGACTTTAAATTCAATAAATAAAATCTGGAATTGAATGCCATTACCAATAATAGTGACCATGACATTGTTGTAAAAACCCCATCTGGTTCACTAGTGCCCTTTAGGGAAGAAAATCTGCCATCCTTACCTGGTCTGCCCTATGTGTGACTCCAACGCCACAGCAATGTGGTTGACTCTTAACTAGCCTAGCAAGCCATTCAGTTCAAGGGCATTTAGGGATGGGCTGGCCTTGCCAGTGATGCCCATATCCCATGAAAGAATATAAAAAAACTATGGCAGTTTGAGAATTTGAAGCAGTTGGAAAAAATCTGGAAATTAAAAAGCAGAAATCAGTAAAGGTAACTAATGGGTCCATACTGGTGTTCCTCCTGTACCCGAGCCTTCCCCCAGCTTTCCTCATCTAAGCACTGTTATCACAATCTTCTATTCATTTCTCCCTCATTCTTGTATTCAGCCTCCCCTTAAATACAGCTATGCTTTTCACCTTAACTATTTATTTTGGTAGTGAGTTCCACATTCTCACCACTCTTTGGGGAAAGAATATTCTCCTGAAATCCTTATTGGATGTATTAGTGACTGTCTTATACTCATGGCCCTGTACTTACTGCTTTGGATTGATGACTCCATCAAACATGAACAACTGCACCTTCCAAGGGACCAAGTTTGAAAGTGGCTTTGTGCTCTGGAGAAGAGCCATATGGACTCGAAACGTTAACTCTGCTGGACCTGCTGAGCTTTTCCAGCATTTTCTGCGTTTATATTTGAAAGTGTTATAACCCTTGCACTTCTCTCCCATCCAGTGCTCTGGCCAGGACTGACTCATCATTGCCCTTCAATCAGACCCAGAACTGCAAGCACTTGGAAGGTCTGGTCTCGGCTCAGCAGCAACTCTGCCGGAGTAACCTGGACCTCATGCAGAGCATCATCCAGGCAGCCCAAGAGGTCAAGAAAACCTGCCAGAAAACTTTCTCTGACATGAGATGGAACTGCTCTTCCATCGAGTTGGCTCCCTACTTTCCACCAGACCTGGAGCGAGGTAAATTATTATTGCTGATATATTAAATGAAGGAAGTACTTCCATTGATATAAAACCCTATCATCTCACTGGGATACTCCAAAGTGCTTCATAACTGATAAATCATCTATAGTAACTGCTGTCCCCATTGTTGTGGAGCTAAGAGATAATGGCGTGGTCGCAAAGTGCATGTGTTACTGCCCGACTGATAGAGGCTTCGACAAATAAACCAGCACATTTGCAAATTTGAATCTACTTTATAAAACTTTGAGATAAAGAGCCAGTAAAAGTGACAATGAAGCTGTTGGATTGTCATACAAACCCAACTGGTTCACTTAAGTCCTTTTGGAAAGGAAACCTGCCATCCTTACCCAATCACACACCTGACAGGTTGACTCTTAACATGTCCTCTGAAGTGACCTAGAAAGCCACTCCAATGTATCAAACTGTTCTCAGCATTACTGGAGCTGAGTAAAAGTTTGAGCGAAGTTTTGTTAGTAATAAAAATATTTTTCACTAATTTATCTTTTTGAATTTTAACTGCATTTTCCATATTTTCTTTGAAGTAATAGTCATTGTTTATTCTATTAATCCTTCAACTTAGCCATCCATCAACCCATTCTTCTCTCTACCTACCCATATCTGTCCATCCATCTGTCTATCCACTCATCCATTCATTCATCTATCAACCAATCCATCTAATCACCCACTCCCTCATCCATTCATTCAACCCAAATGCTTGTCGATTTAACTTCTACTGCTCAATCACCATCTTATCCTAATACCTCCTTATGAGGTTTGGTGTTAACTTTTGCTTGATAATGTTCCTGCAAAATGCCTTGGGATGTTTTACTATTGTAAAAAGCACTGTATAAATACAAGAAAGTGTTTGTGGGGATGGAATGTAATTCCTTGATGGTATTCCATGCAAAGTGTCTGCTCCTTATGCCCCCCGAGCAGCAGTTTGGAAACTTGATGCTCTATAATGGGTGGTTTCATTGGCTCTCACTTCTCATTCTAGGTACCAGAGAGTCAGCATTCGTCTATGCTCTGTCAGCTGCTGCCATCAGCCACACAATAGCCAGGGCTTGCACTTCAGGAGATCTTCCTGGCTGCTCCTGTGGTCCGATGGCCTCTGAGGCTCCCGGGCCAGGATTCCGATGGGGCGGCTGCAATGACAATCTGAATTATGGAATTGTGCTGGGATCCAAATTCTCAGATTCGCCCATGAAAATGAAAAAATCCGGATCGCAAGCGAATAAACTGATGAATTTGCACAACAGTGAGGTTGGACGACAGGTAAACATCTTGAGGATATCTCTGTAAACTATGTCTGTCATTCGATGGGATTATCTTATTTATTACATAGGATATGCGACAGAGAAATGGACCATTCAGCCCACTCAGTTTCATGCTCTACACCAGCCTCGTCCCAACCCCCTCCTTAGCTAAATCTCTCATCATAACTCTCTATTCTCTTCTCCCTCATATGCACTAAGATAAAAGCAAAATACTGCAGATGCTGGAAATCTGAAACAAAAACAAAAATAGCTGGAAAAACTCAGCAGGTCTGACAGCATCTGTGGAGAGGAAGACAGAGTTAACGTTTCGAGTCCATATGACTCTTCATCAGAACTAAAGAGAAATAGAAATGTGGTGAAATATAAGCTGTTTAAAGGGGCTTGGACGGGTGAAACTGGATAGAGGGCCAGTACTCTATGACCATCATATGCATGTCTAATTTCCCCTTAAATGCATCTACACAATTCACTCGAACCACTCTCCATGGTAGCGCGTTCAACATTCTCACCACTCTCTGGGTAAAGAAGCTTATCCTGAATTCCCTATTGGGTTTCTTGGTGACTATCTTATATTGAAGGCTTCTACTTATGCTTTTCCTCCTCTAGCGGAAGATCCCACTCACCAGCGGGATTTACCAGTGCCACCAAAGTCAATGGGTTTTTGAATGACTTGCTGCATCTACTGCAGTGGGACCAGAAAATCCCAGCTTCTGTGTCCACTCTATCAAATCCTTTCATAATTTTAAAGACCTCCATTAGGCCTAATCATTCTAGGGATGTGGGCAGCACAGTGTTCTAGACCCAATCATCTTCAGCTGCTTCATCAATGACCTTCCTTCCATCATAAGGTCAGAAGTGGGGATGTTTGCTGATGATTGCACAATGTTCAGCACCATTCGCAGCTCCTCAGATGCAGTCCTTGTCCAAATGCAAAAAGACCTGGACAATATCCAGGCTTGAGCTGATAAGCGGGAAGCAATATTCACACCACACAAGTGCCAGGCAATGACCATCTCCAACAAGAGAGAATCTAACCATCGCCACTTGTTGTTCAATGGCATTACCATCACTGAATCCCCCACTATCATCATGCTGCGGGGTTACTATTGACCAGAAACTGAACTGGACCAGCCATATAAATACTGTGGCTACAAAAGCAGGTCAGAGACTAGGAACCCCTGACTCCCCAAAGCCTGTCCACCATCTACAAGGCACAAGTCAGGAGTGTGATGGAATACTCTCCACTTGCCTGGATGAGTGCGGCTCCAACAACACTCAAGAAGCCCAACACCATCCAGGACAAAGCAGCCTGGTTGGTTGGCACCACATCCATAAACATTCTCTCCCTCCACCACCGTCGCACAGTAGCAGCAGTGTGTACCATCTACAAGATGCACTGCAGAAACTCATCAAGGCTCCTTAGACATCACCTTCCAAACCCATGACCACTACCATCTAGAAGGACAAGGGCAGCAGATAGATGGGAACACCACCACCTGGAAGTTCCCCTCCAAGTCACTCACCATCCTGACTTGGAAATATATTCACTGTTATCAAGATCCTGGAACTCCCTCCCTAACACTACTGTGGGTGTACCTACACCACATGGACTGGGTGTACCTACACCACATGGACTGCAACGGTTCAAGAAAGCAGCTCACCACCACCTTCTCAAGGGCAATTAGGGATAGGCAATAAATGTTGGCCTAGGCAGCGATGCCCACATCCCATGAATGAATAAAAAAAACTAGCCAGGCTACATTGATTAGTTGTTTGTTTAAATGTATTAATTAGGCCCCCACTGGTTTTCAGTCACAGTTATTGTCCATTCCTCAGTTTCCCTCCCCTGACTGGGTGCCTTGCTAGGCCACTTACATAGATGAGGGAGAAAGGAAGGTTAGTTGAGCAGAGTTGGGATGAGGCTCATGTGGATGGACCAGTTGGACGTATGTGCTGTAAATACTTTGTTTGTCATTCATGTTGACATGGGACTGGAGTCACAAATAGGCCAAAGCAGGTATGAATGCCAAATTTCCTTCCAATAAAATATATTAGTGAACCAGCTGAGTTTTTACAACAATCTGATAACTTCATGGCTGCGTTTTTTTTTCACTGAATTCAAATTCTCAAACTGCTATGCTGGGAAATTTGAACTTGGGTGCATCTAGAGTTACTAGCCTCAGCCTACTGAGTTGCCGGTGTCGATTACACGATACGACCAAGAGCTAAATTCAGGTTATTGGAGGACCCACATAACAATGGCTGGTGAGACCAATTATGGTTTGTTCAGACCTCCTTTGGCTCAGCTCATCAAACTCCAGATTGATCCTCGGATCTTCCCAGTATGTGTAACTGCGGCCCACGCTTGCCAAGCCTCCATGGGAATCCCCTTTCTTTGCGGAATTTATTAAGCGAAGATATTATATTTCTTTGGAGCCTTTCATGACCTCGGGGCATCCTGAAGTGCTTTACAGCCCATGCAATCCTTTTTTGAAGTGTAGTCAATCTTGTAATGTAGCCAATTTGAGTACAAGCAGGCTCTCACAAACAGCAACATTCTCCACACTCAAGAACAATTGGGTTGGTGAGTTCTGGTGTTTATTATGCTTAAATTTGATGAGTCAGGGTGAAACACTGCCTGCAATCCGAAATCTGGTCCCGGAGAGCAGCTTTCGATGGTCAGAAGGCTGACTCTGGAAGATGTGATTGCATTTTGGCATTGCCTGTATCCAGCCGCTGGGATTCAGTGGTTGCATTTCAGGCTGGTTTTGATTCCAATGGTGAATGGATGATAATGATGAATGATCACCACTGTTTTAATGGTGTTAGCTGAGGAATAAATATTGGCATTAAGAGCACGTTCTTTGCTAAATAAGACCAAATAATATCCTTTATGTCCGCCTGAGAGGTGCAGACGGGGCCTCGGTTTAATGCCTCACCCGGAAAGTTCGCACCTCCCACAGTGAGACACTCGCTCAGTGCTACACTGGGAGTGCAAGCCTACATTTTGTGCTCAAGTGGGGCTTGAACTCAGGACCTCCTGACTTTGAGGCGAGCGCACGAGCCAGGCTGAGCTGCAGTTGGCAATATATTTGACACAGTTTTGACTCTTCCAGGCTCTGAAGGCGTCACTCGAGATAAAGTGTAAATGTCACGGAGTCTCAGGCTCCTGCTCAGTGAAGACCTGCTGGAAGGGATTGCAAGAACTTGGCAGCATTGCCCAGGACCTCAAGCTGAAGTACCTGTCGGCCACCAGAGTGGTCCATCGGCCTGTGGGCACGCGGAAGCAGCTGGTTCCAAAAGACATCGACGTCAGGCCCATCCGCGAGAACGAGCTGGTGTACCTACAGAACTCTCCGGACTTTTGTACAAAGAATGAAAAACTGGGCTCCAATGGAACTCAAGAGAGGTGAGATAGTTAAAGAAAGAATTTGCATTTATATAGCATCTTTCACGACCTCAGGATATCCCAGAGTAGCTTTACAGTCAATGAAATACTTTTGGTAGTCACTGTGACATTGTACGAAATGCCACAGTCAATTTGCACACAACAAGCTCCCACAAACAGCAATGTGATAATGACCAGATAATTGGTTTCATTAATGATGCAGGTAGAGGGATAAATATTCTTCCAGGTTACTATTGGAGAACTCACCCGATCCTTTCCGAAGTAGTGACGTGGGATCTTTTACGTCCCCCTGAGAGTGCAGACAGGACCTCCAACAGTGCGGCACTCCCCCAGTTGCACTGGAAGCGTCAGCGCAGATTTTTGTGCTTGAGTTTCTGGAGTGGGCCTTGAATCCACAACCTTCTGTCACAGGGGATGACAGTGCTACCCACTGAGCCGTGGCTGACAATAAAGTATGATAGAGCATTGATTGTGAGGTGGGAGCTCAAGTAGAGTGCAGTCCAAACAATTCAAACCCAATGGAAGCTTGGCTAGAACGAAACCTGGAACGAAATACTTTAGCTATGTGGTGAGAATAGAGAAGTTGGGTTTGTTCTGCTGAGAGCAGAGAAAGTTAAGAGGCGATTAAATCAAAGTATGCCAAAATATGAAGGGCTTTGGTAGACTAAATAAGGAGAAACTGTTTCTCCTGGCAGGAGGGTCAGTAACCAGAGGACACATTTAAAGTAATTGGCAAAAGAGACAGAGGCAACACGAGGAGTTTATTTTACACAGAGAGCTATGGTCTGGAATGTGCTGCCTGAAAGAGCGGTGTAAGCAGATTCAACAGTAACTTTCAAATTGGATAAGTACTTAGAAAGAAATATTTGTAGGACTATGGGGAAAGAGCAGGGGGAGAGGGACTAATTGGGTAACTCTTTCAAAGAGCTGGCACGTAACAATGGATGAGTGGCCTCCTTCTGTGCTGTATTGTCCTGTAATTTCCTCAAAGACTGTCACTTCTACCCTGAAGAAAGATCTCCTGCTCATCTTCAAAATAACGCCACGCAATCTTTTTAATCCCCACCTGACAGGGCATCAGATTAAAATCCCGGGCTGCATTTAGTGGCCCCCCCAACCTCCAATTTGTTTGAAGTGGGGGGGGGCGCTAGTAAGGTGTAGCTCATGGCCTGCCTGCCGCCTTCTTATCTGCCCCCAGCCCATCTCCCATTTTACAGTCAATTTCTGGCCACGTAAGTGTCTCATCCCCTTCCCCCCCCCGTCACTGTTTTACCTGAACCTTGGGGATGCCACGATTACTGGGTGAGCTGATATTGGGCAAAAAAGGGGGAGGACCTCCTTTGGGGAGTCTCCTGTGCCCATTGGAGACAATCCCACCCCCCTCCACCAAGGCCACACCACCCCTTTAATACCCACCCCAGCCTCTCAAAATTGCCACCCCCCCCCCCCACCCCCCCAACTCCCCTCGCGCCCCTCGCTGGGACTTACCTTAAGTCCGTCTTCCAAAACCTCCTCGCATCAGAGATTGCCTGTAGCCCCAGCTGCGACCACCACTCGGACCTGCTGCTTGCTGGGGACTACCGAGCCGACGGGCAATTGGGCTGGTTTAAGATGGCTGCGGCGGGAGGCCGGCTTTATCATGGGAAGGCTCCCCAGAGCCAACCTTTTAATTAGGGTGGCACGTCCAGCCGCCCGTTGGAGTGACAGCGCCTCCAGTGGTGCAGCGCGCCCTCAGCACTTTGGCTGGAGCTTGTGCCCTGGGGCAAAGTTTTTACCTGGGTGGGTGGGCGCGCGCCCGGCCCGCTCCAGCGTAAGACTCTGCCCGTCGACGTCGGGCGGGCATCCCGAGGTCAGCGCGCAGTTGCGCGATATTTCGGTGGGCGGGGCACATACAGGAAGCGGCAGCGCGCCCACTGGCAGTTAAAAGGCCGTTAAAGTCTCACTTAACTTACATGTTTCGTTGCCAGTCCAAACTTACGGTGGGCAGGGCAGGCGAAAGGGCCAAACAGCGGCCTTTGCGCTTTTTTGGGAACCTCATCCACGGGCGGGACGAGGTTTCCAAAAGCAAATAAAGATAAATTTTAAAATTTAATGAATGACGGGTCCCTGCTCGCGTGGCGGAGTCACATGAGGGGACTTTTTGTTTCAGTAACCAGTTTTCAGTTCTTCGTTGTTTTTCTTGAAAACTCTTCATCTCCCTGAGGCGGCTCCGTGCCTCAGGGAGAGTCTCAAGTGCGCATGCGTGAAGTACACGCTCGACCTCCTCCCGCCACCTCACAGGCAGTGCTGAGCACCGCCGCTCGCGTGTTATGCTGGGCGGGGCCTTAACTGGCTGCCTTCCGGCCTTGTGACTGAAGTCAGCTTCCCGATTGGCCTCGCTGAGCCTGCCCGACAAAGGGTTAAATTCAAACTGTACATAGTACGGGAACGCATGGAGAGGAGGCGACCGGAGCAGTCAGCAGTGAGTGGTGTTGCGAGTTTGGTTCCGCTGGGAATTTGGTGTAGAGGAGTGAAGAGGTGCTCCTTTTTCTACTTTTTTTTCCAGCCTCCAGTAGCCGGTGAGTTTTCTTCCTTTGTCTTCAAGATAGGAGAGCGAAACTGTCTATTATTTTACCAGTTGTAAGTTAGACAGGACTGGCAGGGTTGGTGGTGTGCCTCAACTACAGCACATGGGGATCGGTAGAAGGCAATCCCAGGCAGCCATCTCTGCAGCAAGTGTCTGCAACTTGCGCAACTTCAGCTTAGCGTTGCTGAGCTGGGGTCTGAGTTGTGCACATCAGGGAGGGGGAGAGTTACCTGGACACTTTGTTCCGGGAGGCAGTCCTCTTGGGCGAGGCAGAACATTAGAGTTGGTCAATGACGGGAGGATGTGGCCGTGAGTCAGGCAGGTAAGAGGATCCGGCGTGTAGTGATGGAGGAGCCTCAGCCCCTGACTTTGTCCAGCTGGTACGAGGTGCCTGCTACCACTGTAGATGAGGAGAAGGACTGCAAGCTGGATGAGCGGGCAGGCCATGGAACCATGGTGAAGGATATCATTCAAGTAGGGGAATGAAGATGAATGTGGTAGTGATAGGGGACAGTATAGTCAGGGGATAGGTATTGTTCTCTGAAGCTGCGACCGGGAGCTCCAGAGGTTGTGTTGTCTGTCCAGTGCCAAGGTTAAGGATGCCTCCTCGTGGCTGGAGAGGGACATAGGGATGGGGGTGGGTGGTGGGGGGTGGGGTGGGGGGGGGGGGGGGGTGCGGTGGTTGGGGGGGTGGGGTGCGCAGATCCAGTTGTCATGGTCCAGGTGGGAACCAACGACAGATAGAATCAGGAATGATGTTCTGCTCAGAGAATCTGAGGAGTTAGGGTCCAAATTAAAATATGGAACATCAAAGGTAATCATCTCTAGATTGTTACATGAACCATGCGTCAATTGGCATAGGGTCGAGCAGGATAGAGAATTAAACACGTGGCTCAAAAAGAGTGGTGTGGGAAGAAGGGGTTTCACTTCATGGGGCACTGGCATCAGTGCTCAAGGAAGAGCGAGCTATTCCGTTGAGGTGGGCTTCACTTCAACCAGACCGGGACCAGCATCTGTGGACAAGGGCCGTGGACAGGGCTTTAAGCTAACTGGGGTGGGGTTTCAGGTGAAATGAGGTTTAGAAATCCAAAGAGAAGAGTCCAGCTATCGGAACAGTATAGCAACATGGATAAAGGCAAGCAGAGTGGGACAGGAAGGGACAGAGAGTTTAACAAAAATTGTACATCAGTGAATAAGGTGATTGCAGGGAATAGAAATAAAAAAAATGAATTTAAAGGTCCTTTATCTGAATGCACGAAACATCTGCAATAAGCTAAATAAACTATCGGCACAAATAGAGGTAAATGATTTAGATCTAATCATCGTAACAGAGACATGGTTACAAGGCTGGGAAATAAATATTCCAGGGTTCACAATACTTTGGAAAGACAGACAGGATGGCAAAGGAGGAGGGTTAGCCCTGATAGTAAAGGATGGCATAAAGACATGAGTGAGAAAAGGATCTGGCCTCAGAAGATCATGAAGTTCAATCAGTGTGGGTGGAAATTAGGAATAGCAAGAGTGAGAAAAGCAGAATATCTTTCAAAAGGTGTGATATTTGTAAAACAAAAACAGAATTACCTGGAAAAACTCAGCAAGTCTGGCAGCATCGGCAGGGAAGAAAAGAGTTGACGTTTCGAGTCCTCATGGTTCTGTTGAAGGGTCATGAGGACTTGAAAGGTCAACTCTTTTCTTCTCCGCCGATGCTGCCAGACCTGCTGAGTTTTTCCAGGTAATTCTGTTTTTGTTTTGGATTTCCAGCATCCGCAGTTTTTTTGTTTTTATCTCTGTGAAATTTATAAGTGTTGATGTGCAAAGAGACTTGGCTGTGCTTGTACAAGAAGTGCAGAAGGTTAGCCTGCAGGTACAACAAACAATTGGGAAAGCAAATGGCATGTTGACCTTTATTCTTGCACCACTGGAGCACCACTGGACTGGAGTACAAGAATAAAGAAGTCTTACGACAATTGTACAGAGTTTTGGTGAGGCCACATCTGGAGTACTGTGCACAGTTTTGGTCTCCATGTTTAAGAAAGGCTTTGGAGAGGGTACAACGACGGTTCACTAAGTTGGTCCCTGCAATGAGGGAGTTGACCGATGATGAGAGGCTGAGTAAACTGACTTTATAATCTCTGGAGTTGAGAAGAATGAGAGGCGATCTCATTGAAACCTACAAGATTCTGAAGGGGTTTGATAGGCTGAGAGATTGTTTCCACTGGTCGGGGAATCTAGTACGTTGGGGTGGAGGGGGGTGTGGGGGGGGGGGGGCACAGCCTCAGGATAAGGGGCTGCTCATTTAGGACTGAGAGGAGGAGAAATTACTTCATTACTTACCCGCTTGGCTTCCCCTTCCCTCTCCCCTCCTCTACCGTCCCTGAACTCTTCCTGCTGGCCTCAACATTGAGGCTGGGGCACGAAGCAACCCTTAATTTGACTATTTGACCACCTGGGCCTCAACTGGGGCCTCCCCCATGCCCCCATAAAATTGGGAAAAGGTTGGAATTGGGCAGGAGGGCAGGGGAAGGCCACCCAGGGAATTTTATGCTTCCCCCACCACTTCCTCACCTGTAAACCCACCATCAGGGAATTGTAAACTTCTGCCCATAAAAACTAAAATTAAAAAAAAAAGTCCATGATAAATGTGAGGATCCTGATTCAGTAGAGAATGAAACTGTATAAGAAAGTACAGAGGGCCATAAAATGAAATAAGAGGGGCAAAGAGAATATTGGAATAGGTTAGCAGGTAACATAAAAGGGAATAGAAAAAGTCACTTGTAAGCATAAAAATGCAAAGGAAGGGTGGGAATGTTTAGGGATTGAAAAAGAGATCTTCATATGGAGGCTGAGGGTTTGAGTATCAAATGGGTACTTTGGATCTGTCTTCACTAACCAAAAGGATGTTGCTAATGTTTCAATAAAGGAATTGGTAGTACAGAAACTGGATAGGATAAAAAAGAGATGCTTAAAAGTTCAAGGTAGATAAATTACCCATCCCAGGTGTGATGCATTCGAAGTTGCTGAGGGAAATAAGTGTGGAAATTGCAGAGACTCTGTCCGCAACCTTCAAATCCTCTTTAGGCATGGGCATGTTATCTGAAAGCTGGGATATTGCAAATATTGCAATCTCCATGGCAGTGCCTCAACTGATCTGAGTCAACTTGTCAACCAGTCAGCAACTTTTAAATTGTTGCTCCCTTAGAAATTCGGCATTTGTGCTTCTTGTCCTGATGAGTGCAAGATGAAAAGCTTTAATAGCATGTCTCTTTTCTCAGCAAATACTCAAATATTCCGCCTTTGTTCAAAAAAATGGGTGAAGGATAAAGCCAGGAACCATAGGCCAATCAGCTTAGTGTCAATGATCAGGAAACTTTTAGGGACAATAATCCAGCACACAATTAATTTCCACTTGGAAAATTATGGCCTAATAAATGCGGCGATAGCAGTATACTGGTAATATCACTGGAATAGTAATGCAGAGGCCCAGTTGAATGTGCTCAGGATATAGGTTCAAATCTCACCATTCCAGATTCATAGCAACGTGATTGGCTTTTAATATCTAGCAAGACACTCAGTTGTACCAAACTCCTCCAGGAAAAGTCAAACCAGATGGACTGCCGCGGATCAAGAAGGCGGTTCACCACCACGTTCTCAAGGGCAATGAGGGATGGGCAACAATTGTTGGCCCAGCCAGTGACGCCCACATCCCTTGCAAGAAATAAAGCAACATGAAAGTCAGCGTGGATTTGTTAAAGGTAAATCATGTTTGACCAACTTGATTAAGTTCGTTGATTAAAATAGCAGAAAGAGGTGACGAATGTAGTGAGGTTGACATGAATATTGGCTTATTTCATAAAGTACCACGCAGTAGACCGGCTCGCAAAATTGAAGCATGTGAGATTAAAGGGGCAGTGGCAACATGGGGCAGGAAATTACGCTAAGCGGGCGGATGCGCACACAATTCGGTTGAGCATGAAATGATGCGCGATGATGTCAGGCAAGCGTCCTGAAGCCATCGCACAGTCCCATGTTATTTCGTCCGGCGGGCACACGCTGTAGTCAGCAGCGTGCCCGCCAACAATTAAAAGGCCTATAAAGACCATTAAAAAGTTAATTAAATTCAAATTTACGCCGCCCGTCCAACCTAATGGTCAGCGAGGGAGGGGAAAAGGCCAAGTGGCCTTTACATCTTTTAGGAAACCTCACCCACGGGCAGGATGAGGTTTCCTAAAGCTAATGAAAATCACATAAAGATTTTACACTTGAGTTAAAAACATGTCCCTGCTCGTGTGACAGACACACATGAGGGGACATGTTTCACAACATTCATAAGATCTTTAATTTTGTATCTGAGATCAGTTCATCTCCTTGAGGCAGCTCTCTGCCTCGGGGAGATTATGTAGTGCACTCACGCGCAAAGGTGGCACTCACCCAGATCACACTCCTCCCTCCCACCCGCACAGGCGGCGTTGGGCGCTGCCGCTCGTGTTTCGCACCGGCCTGGCCTTAATTGGCTCGCCGGCGTGAAATTGCCTTCCGGGGTCCGATCGCTGGCGGCTGTCGGCTTCCCGATTGCCTGCACACCAAGGGCTAAAATTCTGCCCCTGGATTCAAAATGGATTCATGGACAGAAAGCAGCGGGTACGGGTGAACTAGAAACAGAACATGCTGGGGCGCTCAAAGTCAGGCAGTATCACAGCTGACATGTGCTACAACTTGGGGTAATGGAGACCTTAACATGGATGCAGTTAAGGCGATGCTAGGTAAGCACATGAAGGGGAAAGTAATAGCAAGATATGCTGATCGAGTGAGGCGAAGAATGGCGGGAGGAGGCTTGCGAGGAGCGTCAACATCGCCATGGACCTGTTGGGGCAAATCCTGTTTGGGACAAATGGCCTGTTTATGCTGTGAATGGTAATTTAAGTAAATAGGAACAGAGGGAAACATTGGGGACAGGAAGAACTGGTTTGAGAGAAGGTAGTTTGCATTAACTGACAAGCTGTGGAGAGGTCATTAGCAACCTTTTGTCACTGGGCAATAATATCACAATGATACCTAATACTTGTTAAATCACTCATTGATAGTGACATTTTAATTAAAGCCTTTCATAAGGGAAAATAGTGATTAAAGAGAGACTTTTCTATGTGCTAATGAATATCCTGTTCCAAATGACTGAACCAAACTTCCAGGTCAATGGGTGTTGTCACTAACATACACTCCATTCACTTTTCTGTTTCTGATTACCTCCTCTCCTGATACTTCCTGTCCTCATGAAATGAAATTAAATCGATAGCAAGAAACGACGTAGGGTCAGATGATGTAGAATCTGTGTGGGTAGAGTTGAGGAACCGCAAAGGTTAAAAAACCATAATGGAAGTTATGTACAGGCCTCCGAACATTAGTCAGGATGTGGGGCACAAGATACACCAGGTGTTAGAAAAGGTGTGTAAGAAAGGCAAGGTTACAGTGATCATGGGAGATTTCAATATGCAGGTAGACTGGGAAAATCAGGTTGGTAGTGGATCCCAAGAAAAGGAATTTGTGGAATGTCTACGAGATGGCTTTTTGGAGCAGCTTGTGGTGGAGCCACTAGGGAACAGGCAATTCTAGATTTAGTGATGTGTAATGAGGCAGATTTGATAAGGGAGCTTAAGGTGAAGGAACCCTTAGGAGGAAGTGACCATAATATGACAGAACTTACCCTGCAATTTGAGAGGAAAAAGCTGGAATCAGATGTAATGATATTACAGTTGAATAAAGGCAACTACAGAGGCATGAGGGAGGAGCTGGCCAGAATTGACTGGGAGATGAGCCTAGCAGGAAAGACAGTGGAACAGCAATGGCAGGAGTTTCTGGGAGTAATTTGGGAGACGCAGCAAAAATTCATCCCTAGGAAGAAGAAGCATACTAAAGGGAGGACGAGGCAACCATGGCTGACAATGCAAGTCAGGGACAGCATAAAAGCTAAAGAGAAAGCATACAATGCGGTGAAGAGCAGTAGGAAACCAGAAGATGGGGAAGCCTACAAAGACCAACAGAGGACGACTAAAAAAGAAATAAGGAGGGAGAAGATTAAATATGAAGGTAAACTAGCCAGTAATATAAAAGAAGATTGCAAGAGTTTTTTTAGATATATAAAGGGTAAGAGAGAGGCAAAAGTGGACATTGGGCCACTGGAAAATGACACTGGAGAAGTAGTAGTGGGGAACAAAGAAATGGCGGAGGAACTGAATAGGTACTTTGTGTCGGTCTTCAAAGTGGAAGACACGAGTGACATCCCCAAAGTTCAAGAGAGTCGGGGGGCAGAGGTGAGTATGGTGGCCATTACCAAGGAGAAGGTGCTAGGAAAACTGAAAGGTCTGAAGGTGGATAAATCACCTGGACCAGATGGATTACACCCCATAGTTCTGAAGGAGGTAGCTGAAGAGATAGTGGAGGCATTAGTGGTGATCTTTCAGGAATCACTGGAGTCAGGGAGGGTCCCAGAGGACTGGAAAATCGCTAATGTAACCCCCTTGTTTAAGTAGGGAGTGAGGCAAAAGATGGGAAATTACAGGCTGATTAGCCTGAGCTCGGTCGTTGGTAAGATTTTAGAGTCCATTATTAAGGATGAGATTTCAGAATACTTGGAAGTGCATGGTAAAATCGGGCAAAGTCAGCATGGTTTCATCAAGGGGAGGTCATGCCTGACAAATCTGTTAGAATTCTTTGAGGAGGTAACGAGTAGGTTAGACAAAGGACAGCCAATGGATGTTATCTGCTTGGACTTCCAGAAGGTCTTTGACAAGGTGCCGCACAGGAGGCTGCTCAGTAAGATAAGAGCCCATGGTGTTAGAGGCAAGGTACTAGCATGGATAGAAGATTGGCTGTCTGGCAGGAAGCAGAGAGTGGGGATAAGGGGGTCCTTCTCAGGATGGCGGCCGATGACTAGTGGAGTTCCACAGCGGTCAGTGTTGGGACCACAACTTTTCACTTTATACATTAATGATCTAGATGAAGGAACTGAGGGCATCCTGGCTAAGTTTGCAGATGATACAAAGATAGGTGGAGGGACAGGTAGTATTGAGGAGGCAGGGAGGCTGCAGAAGGATTTGGACAGTTTAGGAGAATGGGCAAAGAAGTGGCAGATGGAATACAACGTGGGGAAGTGTGAGGTCATGCACTTTGGTAGGAAGAATAGAGGCATAGACTATTTTCTAAATGGGGAGAGAATTCAGAAATCTGGAGTGCAAAGGGACTTGGGAGTCCTAGTCCAGGATTCTCTTAAGGTTAACTTGCAGGTTGAGTCAGTAGTTAGGAAGGCAAATGCAATGTTGGTATTTATTTCGAGAGGACTAGAATATAAAATCAGGGATGTGTGCTGAGGCTTTATAAGGCTCTGGTCAGATCACATTTAGAATATTGTGAGGAATTTTGGGCCCCGTATCTCAGGAAGGATGTGCTGGTCCTGGAAAGGGTCCAGAGGAAGTTCACGAGAACGATCCCAGGAATGAAAGGCTTAACATATGAGGAATGTTTGAGGACTCTGTGTCTATACTCGATGGGAGTTTAGAAGGATGAGGGGGGATCTGATTGAAACTTACAGAATACTGAAAAGCCTCAGAGTAAAGGGAAGACCTTTTAGAACAGAGATGAGGAGAAACTTCTTTAGCCAGAGAGTGGTGAATCTATGGAATTCATTGCCACAGAAGGCTGTGGAGGCCAGGTCATTGAGCGTATTTAAGACGGAGATAAATAGGTTCTTGATTGGTAAGGGGATCAAAGGTTATGGGGAGAAGGCAGGAGAATGGGGTTGAGAAACTTATCAGCCATGATTGAATGGTGGAGCAGACTCGATGGGCCAAATGGCCTAATTTCTGCTCCTATGTCTTATTTGGTCTTATGATACCAGCCTCACTAATACTTTACCCTTTTCAAACCTCTCCTTGCATGGCCTCACTCCTCTCTATCTCTGTAACCTTTTCCTGTCCTACAACCCTCCATAATCTCTGGGCCCCTCCAATTCCAGCCTCTTGAGCCAGCCTGATTTGATAACTTCACCATTGGTGGCTGTGCCATCAGCTGTCCAGGCCCTTCTAAATCACCATCTCTGTCTCTCCTCATTTAGCAGACCCTGTCAAACCCACCACTATGATTATTGGTTGTAATAGCTCCCTTGTGTGGCTCGGTGTCAGGATTTTGATTGATTTACTCTGCGGTGAAGTGCTTTGGGACATTTGTCATGTTAAAGGGGCTGGATGGTGCACGTAGTTTTCTCACACAGCACAGGTCCTCTGATTTCCCATTGTGGGTAACAATGACAGCAACAGTACAAGCAAAGACTTGTTGTAATTGGAGGCTGTCTGTAGATTAATTCATGATCGCAGTCAGTCAATAGATTCACAATGATTCAACAATCTATTGTGGGAACTTAGTAAATGCATAGGGCTTGTGACTAACATGGAAAGGGGAGTAGATGTGCCCCATTAATGGTCCATTGTTAAGTCGCTGATGACTTTTGATCGTGGTGCATTATTATATGTCGTGGAACATAACCAACAGTATATATGCAGGATTGTAGGGTATGTAACCAAATGTTTAAAATTCCTGTTGCCTGTTGAGGAAGGGGTGCTTCTGGGCTAAGCAGAAACAGAACAGTCTTAGTAAGAATGAATGAAAACAAAATACTGCAGGAAACCTGAAATAACAACAGAAAGTGCTGGAAAAACTCAGCAGGTCTGGCAGCATCTGTGAAGAGAGAAACAGAGTTAATGGATTGAGTCGAATCCTTGTTTGGCACTGGAAGAGGGTAGAAATGTGTACGGGCTTTATATGCTGTTGAAGAGGTGAAGGTGGAGGGAGAACAAAAGAGAAGGGGATGGGGCAGAGGGCAAGAGAGATTACAGAATAAAGATGTCATGGATCAAAATGTAAAGGGAGAGTAGGCATGAATGAATTTTGTAAGAATTAATTTGCATTTGTAAAACACTCTTGACAACATTATAACATCCCAAAGTGCTTTACAATCAAGGAAGTGCTTTTGGAGTGTAGTCACTGTTGTAATTCAGGGAACACAGCAGCCTATTTGTACACAACAAGCTGCCATAAGTAGCAGTGTGAAAATGACTGGACAATCTGTTTTTATGAAGTTGGTTGAGGGATAAAAATTGGCTGGAACACCAAGGGAAACTCCCCCATGAAATTGTAGTTGCAGCATATTTTATGTCCGCTTGAGAAGGTAGATGGGATCTCAGTTCAACGTCTCATCTGAAGGACAGCACCTGTGACAGTGCAGCACTCCCTCAGAACTGGCACTGAAATGCCAGCCTGGATCATATACTCAACCCTCTGGAGTGGGACTTGAACTGCCTCAGAGACGAGAGCGCGACCCACTGACACACAGTTAAAACAGCAGGCCCACTGGCACAGCCCTTACTGACTCAGTCAAGAGCTGTACTTCCCTGAGACCTGACCATCACCACTCTCTGTGCCTCTGCAGTAGAACAGCGAGATGCCATTTGGAGTTTCCATGCCTGTTATCAGCAGCAATCTGTGCCAAGTTATAAGGGGGAGGTTGGGAGGGGGGGGGGGGTCATGTTGCTTTAAAACTACTCAGTTATCAGACGAAACTCCTCCTGCATCAGGAGAGGCCCAAAACCTAACAAGGGTCAAAGGCCAATAGACGTACCAACTCATTGCCAAGGCACGTTCTGCACGGACTGAGAGTTCTACGAACCATTGATAAAACATGCCAATTTGCGAATATTCATATATATATTATATATATATCATTCAGTAACTCCACTGAGACAAAAGACACGATAGAAAATGATTTTACAAAAGTACATGTTTTAGACAAAACTTAATTAAGATTTCAAAACCATGCTTCTCTTTTTGAGATTGAAACCTGGCAGCAGTTGGATCATTTTGCAATGATCCAAGCAGAGAAAAATTGCAAAAGCACCGCACGTCCTGGGTACCTGAAATGAAAACAGGCGCTGCTCAAAACGGTCTGCTGCTCAGACAGCAACGGTGGAGAGAACAGGAAGATACCACCAATTATCAACCTTCACTCGGTAATATCCTCCCACTCTCTCTACAGAGGTTGCCTGGCCTGCTGAATGTTTTCCAGCATCTTTTGGCCTTGCCTTGCAGATAGGTTGCCACCCATTATGTACCTGGGTAACACTGTTGAGATGCTTGGTTGGTTCAGGGCTGCAGTGTGCCCCAGATTTCAAATCTCTCTGAGGAACGCACGCGGCTGTTCAAAGATGGATAAAACGAGCATGTAGAATGTAGAGGCAACTCTGAAATGTGGGTGTCACTGGCAAGACTGCCCATCCCTAGTCAACCTGAGAATGTGGTGAGTTCAAGCCCTCTTCTGGAACTGATGGTGGGCACCACCAAGTCCTGCCAGTCGCTCAGCCCCATTCAGCTGACCGACTCGCAAGACCACTTCAGGAGGTAGCTGAAGCAAACATGCTGGTGTGGGACTGGAGCCGCATACAGACCAGATTGGGTACGGACAGTAGGTTTCCTTCCCTAAGGGACGTTAACGAACTGGTTCGATTTTTCTGACAATCTGACTGTTTCACAGTTGCTTTTATTGATTCCCCGGGGCTGAATTTTTCGCTGAGCGGACAGGCCCCACCCACCGGAGGGTAAAATGACGCACAACGACGTAGAGCGAGGGTCCGGATCTCATCGCGCACTCGGGCGATATTTCGGTTGGCAGGTGCAGGCCAGAGTTGGCAGCATGCCCGCCGACAATTAAAAGGCCTGTTGACACCATTAACAATGTAATTAAATGTTACTTTCCACTGCCCGTCCAACCTTACAGTGGGCAGGGGCAGGCCAAAAGGCCAAGCGGCCTTTGCAATTTTTAGGAAACCTCATCCACGGGCGGGATGAGGTTTCCAACAGCAAATAAAAATAAAATAAAATTCTAAAATTTAATTAATGACGTGTCTCTGCTCATGAGATGGAGCCACATGAGGGGACATGCTTTAGGACATCTTAGAAAACTTTATTTTTTTTTTATTTTGAAATATGTTCTTCACCCCGAGGCAGCTTTGAGCCTCGGGAGCTTCTCCAGCGTGCACCCCACACACGTGCACGCAGTTCGGGCTCGCCCTCCCCCCCCCCCCCCCACCTCCAACACCACACGGGCAGCGTTGAGCGCTGCCGCTCACGTTTCACTCTGGGCGGGGGCCTTAATTGAATTACCTGGAAAAACTCAGCGGGTCTGGCAGCATCGGCGGAGAAGAAAAGAGTTGACGTTTCAAGTCCTCATGACCCTTCGACAGAACTCAAGTTCTGTCGAAGGGTCATGAGGACTCGAAACGTCAACTCTTTTCTTCTCCGCCGATGCTGCCAGACCTGCTGAGTTTTTCCAGGTAATTCTGTTTTTGTTTTGGATTTCCAGCATCCGCAGTTTTTTTGTTTTTATATAAGGGAGCCTTAATTGACCCGCCAGCGTGAAATCGTGGTCTGGTCCCAATCGTCGGGGGGCAGTCAGCTTCCCAACCGCTCCTGCTCACCCCCACTGAGCCTGCCTGACAAGGGAAAAGTCCTCCCCCCCCCACCATTTTTTGGTGCTAGACTTTTAAACTAAATACAAATTCTCAAAGTCCCATGTTGAGATTTAGACTCATGTTCCATGGGTTATTAGTCCAGGCCCCTTGGTTACTATATCAAATTGACATCAAACCAGGTCGCTCTCCGTCTTTCTCTCCCAGAACGAGAACAGTTTTCAAAATGGGACTGAGTGGCCGGGAACTTGATCCATTGAAATTCTGTATAAATAAGAAAGGTTTAATCCATACGTAAAGTGAATGTAAAGTCGGTTGATGATTTGATTCACTGGAATTTTCTAATGCATTTGGCCCATTGAGATTTTACATTCTGTCTTAGACTGTGAGGATGTGTGAGGAGGCCTGTTTTATGGGCACTCTGACTTGCTTTAGACTTGTGTCTCTCTGTCATGTAGTTTTTGTGAATCTAGCATTTCCAGATCAGATCTACCAGATCATTAATGGTGATTTAAGGCCTATCAAAATGACTCATGCACACAGACAGGCAGACAAACAAAATAATCAGAACAAAAACTTGCATTTATATAGTGCCTTTCACGACCACTCACTTCTCGAGGCGCTTACAGCAAATGAAGTACATTTGAACTGTAGGCTCTGTTGTCAGGTAAGGAACACAGCAGCCAATTTTGTGCACAGCAAGCTCCCACAAACAGCAATGTGACAATGACCAGATAATCTGATTTTTTTTTATGTTGTTTGAGGGATAAATAATGGCCAGGTCACTGGGGGTAAATCCTCTGCTCTTCTTCAAAATGGTGTCATGTAATTATTTTATCTGAGACGGTCGACAGGGGTCTCAGTTTAACATCTCATCTGAAAGGCAGCACCTCAAACAATGCAGCTGAGATTTTTGAGCTCAGGTCCTGGTCTGGGACTTGAACCCCCAACCTTATGACTCAGAGTGACAGCCCATGAGCCTCATTGACTCAGCTAAGGCTTAATGCCATATTCATTCGGTCTTCACCAATGTAAAGACTTCTTGGGAAGTAATTCTTCAACTGAATCTCCCAAACCCTTGACCTCTACTGCCTAGTGGTTTAGTGGTCCTCAAATCTTTTTGGCTAAAAGACTCTTCTTTTTCCAATGGATTTGTAATCACAGACCCCCATCTATCAACTTCACAGAAACAGATTATCATGTTGTTGTTTGTGGGAGCTTGCTGCGCACAAATTGACTGTCGCGTTTCCTATGTGACGACAGTGATGAAACTTCAAAAGTACTTCATTGGCTGTAAAGCACCTTGGGCAAACTTGTATTTTGGCTCTTTCCTTGAGATTAAAATACTAAAAACTTCTCCTCTCTTGAACAAGGGTGAATTCACACGGTGCCCACTGTCAGCCTTGGTAACTATAGGTCTACCTGGCTATCTTCCTGCCATTCTCAGTACCTCTCCATGTGTGTTCCTCTCCATGGTGGGACAGCTAGGCCACTCAGTGACAGTCACACACCTTCCCTTTCCTCCCAGTTCACACCAAGCCTGCTCATTGGTCGGGCTGCTCAACTATTTGACAGGCCTCATGGAAAGTCTCGCGGACTCTGTTGGGGGCTGAAGATCCCGGGTTGGCCCAGCTGGACAAGCAGCAGATGAATGGAAACAACACTTCCTAAAAGTTCCCCTCCAAACCACACATCCTGACTTGGAACTGTATCACCGTTCCTTCACTGTCACTGGGTCAAAATCCTGGAACTCCTTCCCTAACAGCACTGTGAATTGGTCAAGAGAGGGGAGGTTTTTTAAATATTTTGAAATCGAGAAAAGAGCCAAAATTACAAGTTTTCCCAAAGTGCTTTACAGACAGTAATGAAACTTACAGACATGGACTGCAGCAGTTCAAGAAGGTAGCTCAGTGCCAGCAATGCCCATGTCACATGAATGAATAAAAGAAAACTACCTCTATTGTTGCCTTTGCTGAGCTGTACGATCAGAGACCACAGGAATCGAGCCGGGTGCCAACTTAGTCTGTATGGGCTCAGTATCAGCAGTGACTGAGGAGCTCCCCAGCCCTTTGAAACTCTGAAATGTAACTGATTCTGAGGCAGCTCGGCTGCTGAAACATACAATAGTTAATGTCCAAACTGGATCTGGTTCATGGGTAACTGGGGTGGGGCTGATGACTCTGCACTCAAAAGCTGCTTTGAGGACTTACAGGTGATGATTTGGGAGATATGGGGTATTCACTGGCACGTACGTTAGAAACTAATGCAATTTAGTCCCAGGCTCCCCACTGACAGTAGCTGGCCAGGTTGACCTGAGTGAGTCAGAAGCATGTGTTCCAACTCTTGACTTTTATAGGAATACAAGAGTTGAGAGCTGTAGCAATCTTATTGTGGTGGGTTATTGGTTGCATGTGGAATCTAACATATGTTTCAATTGCATATATGTAATGCACTTTGTTTTTTAAGTTTTTATTGAATGCAGTAAAATTTACACGTTTGTGAAGGTTACGCTACAGAGCACTGGAAGATTTTACATTGTTCCATGGAGTTGATGTACTCAAATGGCACAAACACTGCAGTCACAGCAATAAACTCTTTGTAAAATTAGGAGTAATTATAAAAGAAGTTCTGATGCAGTATAAAGGAATGAATAATTCAGCGCTAAGAGGATTAAGTCATAAGGAGAGGTTGCATAAATCTGGCTTGTGTTCTCTTAAATATGGGAGATTAAGGGGTGGGCTGATCGAGGTGTTTAAATGTTAAAAGCAATCGATGGGATGGATACGGGGAAATTATTTTCTCTGGTGGGGGAGAACAAGAACAAGAGAGCAGAATCTTACAATCAGAGCCAGACCATTTCAGAGTGAAACCAGGAAACATAAATGTTGATAGAAATTTGGAACTCTTGTCTCCCTAAAGGCAGTGGATGCTGGGGGTAACTGGAGCTTTTACGACCGAGATCAGTACATTTTGTTGGGTAAGGGTTTTAAGTGATATAGAATAAAGCTGGGTAAATAGAGTTGAGGCACAGATCAGCCATGAATGGCAGAGCAGGTTGGAGGGATTAAATGAGCTGTTTCTAATGTTCCCATATTCCCAACTGGGGGGAGATGGTGGCGTACTAGATTAGTAAAGCAGGTAATCCAGGCTAATTCCCTGGAGTGATGGTTTGGAATCCCACCATGGAAGCTGGTGGAGTTTAAATTCAACTAATACAATCTGTAATTGAGAGCAGTAATGGAGACCATGAAACTATCATTGTTGTAAAAACCCATCCGGTTCACTAATGCCCTTTAGGGAAGGAAATCTGATGTCCTAACCCAATCTGGCCTTTATGTGAGTCCAGACCAATAACAAAGCCTTTGACTCCTCACTGCCCTCTGAAGTGGCCTAACAAACAGTTCAGTTGTATTTAAGGAGGTGGCTCACCAGCATCTTCTCAAGAGCAATTAGAGATGAGCTGTAAATGATGGCTTTGCCAGAGATTTATTATTTTTTTATTTATTCATTCACGGGATGTGGGCTTCGCTGGCTAGGCCAGCATTTATTGCCCGTCCCTAGTTGCCCTTGAGAAGGTGGTGGTGAGCTGACATCTGTATTAATGAATTTTTTTTTTAAAATCATGTGATGGTGGAAGGGGAACAGGATGGCTCTTCATCTTTTTCCATTAGCAATGTCTGATTTTCCTTTTCCTTCCCCTCCCCTCTTCTCTGTCCCAGGCAGTGCAACAAAACATCCAATGGCAGTGATAGCTGTACCCTGATGTGCTGTGGCCGAGGCTACAACCCTTACATGGAGAAGCTGGTGGAGCGTTGCCATTGCAAGTACCACTGGTGTTGCTATGTGACGTGCAAGAAATGCGAGAGGATAGTGGAAAGGTACGTCTGCAAGTGAACTGGTCGCCCCCTTCCCCCAATTCCTTCCCCCTCCCCCTCCCAACCCCTATCCCCCACCCCCAAAACCCTTCTACAAAGACTCACAGGGACATTGGACGAAATGAAGAACATTGACAAAGCGAACTTCACCTTTTACTCTGATGGCTCAGAGTGTGTTAAATCCTCGTGGTGCCTTTCAGGTGAGCCTCTGCCAACATGATAGACCTATTTGTGTTGCATGGGCTGGCTGGCTTAACACTCTTTCAAAAAAGCCTGGTCTCACTGGATTTGAAGCGGAGGAGAAACAGGAAAACTTTAATAGAAGAAAACAGTTGCTGTGGCATTTACAACTCTTTGGTTGTTCCGTGCGAGGTTCTGTCGCCTGTCTCCAGGCCTGAGGGGAGCTTCCACTCACTGAAGCTCCTTTGCACCCCCGTTTGGCTTTCCCTCCCCCCTCCCCACCTTTATTCACATGAGGTAAAAAGGTAGTTGGGATTTGACGAGTTTTAAGAACGGCTTGAGGTTTGGCCAAGAAGTTGGGTTCATTCTCAGAGCTGGAGAGAGCGGAGTGACGAAACGATGCTTTCACCGAACAAGTGGGTGACAAAAGTGCACTTGTGAAGACTCCTTCTTGAGTTATTGCAAAAAGATGGAAACCTGGAGCGCAGGAAGGCAGCGGAGTGGGGGTGGTGGGTCGGTGGGGGTGTGTGTGTTAATGTGGAACCGCGTACCCCACACCTACCAAGATGGGTCTTCAAAGCAGGAACTGGTAAATCTGGGGGAAGCAGTTAAGTTCAGCAGGGTCAAGGCTGCATCCCTGGTTCTATCTTTTCGGGTTCAGGAATACACACACCTCTCCAGGTTCCTCTGAGACCTTTGCCAGGTACAGGAATTGGAATTTCACACGGAAACAGACATTTGCCAAGCTCCTGAACAGCAGCAATGACATTGTCATGGCAATGGGATTTTCACAGCACCCCAGCAGTGACTGTAGATATATAATCTGTATATATATTTTCTATTACTGGCTACAAAATAATTTTTAAAAATCTGAAAAAAATTAATATTTATAAGACTTTAGAATTTTTTTTGTGGAGACTTAAATATAAAGGTTTTTGTGAAAACAATGTCCTATTTCTTCTTTAAAAGACTTTTGAATAAATACATTTTTAAAATGTCTTAGACTATTCCTTATTTTGTTACTCAAATTTGTAAAATGCCTTACATCAATTATCCAGTAATTCTAGTCTTGTAGTGTGTGTACATCCCTCTTCCTCTGCCTAATGGTAACTCTAACCCCAGCAGTCATCCCTAACCACACAACCTCGTCGCTGGTCAACAAAGGATACTCTCCTCTACTGTTATCAGAGGTTATAGTATCACCGACACCAACTACAGAGTTAGAGTTGGTTGGCTATTTGATTGTGGAGAGTAAGTCAAACCCAAATCCTACCCTTAACCAATTTTTTCCTAATCCAGCCATGTCTTCCCTCACACCCTGCCACCACCACCCTCCAAGCCCACTCCTCAATCCTCCCCTCAGTAATCCTTCCCTCACACTTAGGAACATAGGAACAGGAGTAGGCCATTCAGCTCTTCAAGCCTGCCCTGCCATTCAATAAGATCGTGGCTGATCTGATTGTGGCCTCAAGTCCACTTCCCTGCCTGTCACCCATAACCCTGGACTCCCTTGTCTATCAAAAATCTGTCTAACTCATCCTTGAGTATATTCAATGACCCAGTCTCCACTGCTCTCTGGGAAAGAGAATTCCAAACCTAACGACCCTGTGAGAGAAAAAAAAATCTCCTCACCTCTGTTTTAAATGGGATACCCCTTATTTTTAAACTGTGTCCCTTCGTTCATCAGAAGAGCAAACATACTTGCAGTATGCACCCTCTGTCAAGTGCACTCAGGATTATATATGTTTCATTAAGAGCACCTCTCAGTAAGATCAGCCAATCCTGTCCTCACGCAATTCTGTCCTCAGCCAATCCAATCCTCGACTATGAACTTCCCAGTGTGGGGGTCACTGTGATCAGGAATGAAATCCCATAACTTCCCTCCTTGTCAGGGTCACATTCCAGCTGTTTCTCTGCCTGCGTTCAGCTTAGTCAGCACAGCCCAGCGTCAATCCTAGGACATCCATCATTCCTATGACCCAGTACTACATCACTCAGCCCATTTAGCTACTGACACACTGGAACAGCTGTATTAGCATGTACTAATGGCTTCTGGTACAAGTAGGGGTGTGTTAGAGACAGTCTGGTTCTGCAATGTGTGGTGCATCAGCTGTCTACACTACCAAGGCTCATGCTTTCCCCAAGGTAACTCAAGCTTCCTCTCTCTGGTCATGGCATTTAAGAGAAGGTGAGGCATCCCTCCATAAACACACAAATCCACAGAGATACAAACAACCAGATTTCACCAGTGCCTTCTCACATAAACATACTCCATGCCATATCTCTGCCTGATCAAACATAGGAGTGTTCATCCTGCAAATAAACCTGTTGCACACTTAAAAATGAGTGTCACCTCTGCATTACTCAGAGGCAAATCAAGATATTTAAATATACAACAAACTGACAAAACATAACATGTCCTAATATCTTCTTTCATTGCTTGATGCTAAGTTTTGTTTGATAATCTCTCCTGTGATGTTGGGATGTTTATGTTAAAAGAGCAATATAAACACAAATAATTGTTAAGAGGAGCAGATTCAAATATTGCCACATCAAAGGCTATTACGGAAAATAAAAGTGCATGGTGTAGGGGATAACATATTAACCTGGATAGAAGATTGGCTGGCTGGCAGAAAGCAGAGAGTATGCATAAATGGGTTTTTTTCAGATTGCAGGATGTGACAAGTGGATTCCCACATGGGTCTGTGCTGGGGCCTCAACTTTTTTACAATTTATATCAATGATTTAGATGAGGCAAGCGATGGCACGGTAGCTAAATTTGCAGATGACGCAAAGATGGGTAGGAAAGCATGTGAAGAGAACATGAGCAGGTTGCTGACAGATATAAATAGGTTGAGCGAGTGGGCAAAAATCTGGCAAATGGAGTTTAATGTGGGGAAAATGTGAAGTTGTTCATTTTGACAGGAAGAACAAAAAAACAGGGTAATACTTAAATGGAGAATGGTTGCATAATCCTGAGGTGCAGAGGGATCTAGGTGTTCTAGTACGAGTCACAAAAAGTTAGTACGAGATACAGCAAGTAATTAAGAAGATTAATGGAATGCTATCCTTTATTATGAGAGGGATTGAACATAAAAGTAGGGATGTTATGCTGCAGTTACACCGGACATTGGTGAGACCGCACCTCGAATACTGTGTGTAGATTTGGTCTCCTTATTTAAGGAAGGATGTAAATACATTGGAGACGGTTCAGAGGAGGTTTACTAGATTGATGCCTGGAATGAGTGGGTTGTCTTATGAGGAAAGGTTGGACAGACTGAGCTTGTTTCCACTGGAGTTTAGAAGAGTGAGTGGTGATTTGATTGAAGTTTACAAGATCCTGAACGGTCTTGACAAGGTGAACATTGAAAGGATGTTTCCTCTTGTGGGTGAGTCCAGAACTAGGGGGCACTGTTTTAAAATTAAGAGTCACCCTTTTAGGACAGAGATGAGGAGAAATTTTTTTCTCTCAGAGGGTTGTGCGACTTTGGAACTCTCTGCCTCAGAGGGTGGTGGAGGCGGGGTCATTGAATATTTTTAAGGCAGAAGTAGATAGATTCTTGTTAGGTCAGGGAATCAAGGGTTATTGGTGGTAGATGGGAATGTGGAATTCGAAACACAAGATCAGCCATGATCTTATTGAACGGTAGAGCAGGCTCGAGGGGCCGAATGGTCTACTCCTGTTCCTAGTTCTTATGTTCTTACGTTATGTAATCAGCAGGTCAGAATGCCAGCAGAGAGGTTATTATATATTTGCAGGTGCCAGTGAGCAGCTGACTCACTCATTCATCCAAGTCAACCTTGGCACCAGATTGGTAAGAGGCCTTAAAACCAAAAAGCCATTCTGACCAGGGAGGCCTGGAAATTGGGTTGATAAACAATGATTTTCTTTTTGGGCAAAAGACTGGGTGCTGGAGGGTCCACTCTTGTGCCCTTGCGCCCTCTACCTGGTGACAACATGAACGTTGGCATATCGGACCCTGTTAATTTCCATGATTGATGGCCCAATTTAAACATGCAAAGAGGCACCCTGTGCCTGTCGCAGGGCTGTGTTTCCATATTGGGTCAAATGCCATCAGGGTATGCACTGCAGGTACGGCTAAACCAGCAGCCCCTTGAAGAAACAGCTGAGATCGTGGAAGAAACACAGAGGCAATTTATAAAGCCTGCCTGAATGTGGAGCCGAGAGTAGCAGGAGTTCCCCTCTGGACCCCACCTTAAGCTGTTAGGTGCTGGTGGAGCCATGTACGCCTTCAAAAACCCTCTGCCACAAGACCCCCAATCGTCCTTCCCACCTGCAACAGTACCATAGCCTCTCCGCCAGCATTGTGACTTGCCGATTCTGCTCCTCTTAATGATAACTTGTACTGATATCTCTCTCTTAACATATTGAAACACCCCAACATCACAGGAGAGATTATCAAACAAAATTTAACACCCAGCAACGTAAGGAGATAATAGGACATGTTACATTTTGTTGGTTTGTTGTGCACTTTTGATATCTTTGACTTGCCTTTAGGCAGGCAGAGATGACACTAGTTTCTAAGTGTGCAACAGGTTTACTCACTGGAGTTTTAACGTATTTCTGCAATCACAAAATGTCTGCAGTCATGCTTACAGCTCAGCTCCTAGGTCTTTCTAGCACAGTGAGCCGAGGTCAGTTACCAGACTCACATAACCAAACACAGAACCATTAAACCATTGAGCAATAAAGGACAAAAGCATGGTCAAAGAGGTAGATTTTATGGAATGACTTAATTGTTGGGCACCACATATTAGGAAGGACGTCAAGGCCTTACAGAGGGCATAGAGGAAGTTTACATAGGTAGATAGGAGCAGGAGTAGGCCATTTAGTAAGCCAGTGGTACCAGGGATTAGATACTTCAGTTAGACAGAGAGACTAGTGAAGCTGGGATTGTTTTCCTTTGAGCAGAGAAGGTTAAGGGGGGGAGATTTTACAGAATAATGAAGGGTTTTGGATGGGGGAGAATTTCTAGTTCAGCCGGTGGCCATGCGCCTGACCTGACTGGGTGTAAAAATGAGGCGCGATGATGTCGGGCAAGCGTTCCGATGTCATTGAGCGCTCGCGCGATATTTTGGTCGGTGGGCGCGCACCAGAATCGGCAACGTGCCTGCCGACAATTCAGAGACCAATTAAGGCCATTAAAGGCACCGTTGAAAGGAATTTTTCGCTGCTCGTCCAACCTTACGGTGGGCGGGGGCGGGAGAAAAGGCTAAGCGGCCTTTGCATTTTTTTAGGAAACCTCATCCACGGGCGGGATGGGGATTCCAACAGCTAATAACAATAAAGTTTAAAAAGTTTTAAATTTCAGTTATAACATGTCCCCTGCTCCATGTGTGACTCTGTCACACGAGGGGACGGGTTTTATAACATTTTAAAAAGCTCTATTTTTGTTGTCTTAAACTGTTCACCTCCCTGTGGCAGCTCTGTGCCTCAGGGAGCTTTTCCAGTGCTTGTGCTCTCGCCCCCTCCTCCCCCACCCACACAGGCAGCACCGAGCGCCGCCGCCGCCGCTCGCGTTCCACGTGTAAAGCCGTGAAATCGTGGTCCAGCCCCGCTGGCGGGCGACGGGCAAGCTTCCCGACTGCCTCCTACCGAGCCCGACCGACGAGGGAAAGATTCACCCCCCCCCCCCTAATGGAGTAAATAAGGAGAAACTGTTTCCATTGGCAGGAGGGTCAGTAACCAGGAGACACAGGTTTTTAAGATAATTGGCAAAAGAGCCAGAGGGGGAGATAAAGGGAATTTTTGTTTTGCACTAGGGCTGGAACTCTAAGGCCCCATTGCATCAGGGAAGGGGCCGTAAAATGCGGCCAGCCATTCTAAACTCCACTGGCTTCAGCGAGACTGCAAAACCTCTGCCAACGTAAAGTTCCACACTAGGAGCTGTTGTGATGTGGAATGCACTGCTCAGAATGGTGGTGCAAATAATATTCGAAAGGGAATTAGATACAGGAGGAGGAAAAATTCTCGGCGATGGGGGAAGAACAGAGAGGGAGGGTGGGACTTAACTGGCTGGCACTTTTGGAGAGCCAGCATAGGCAGGTTGCATGGCTTCGACCTGTGCTTGAAGATCCAGCCTCGTACCCAGACCAGCGTCAGATGGATAGAGTTGTCCCACTGACCCGGTGACCTCTGGAGAGACGGCCTGGCCAATGTGGAGGAGAAAGACCTTCAAAAACCTAGACTGCTGGCCTCGAATAGCAGACAAAGGGAGCATCGCCAAGAAATTTAACGCTTGAATCAAAAACCCAATAAAGCTGCAGCTCAAAATAACTGATTGGAACCCTTTGTAGCACAGCTCATTTAACCATTCATTTAGCAATTCATCTTCAGCAAGTCAGAGCACTGAGCACACATATACATATAAATCTGGGCAGTGTTGATTTCCACAATGTGCCCTGGCCCTGTCTGTAACTTGGTATTGAACATCTGGATAACCATGTCTGGCAGTGGGACTTTCACAAGCAAGTCATCTGCCAGAATTATAAATGCTGTTAGGTGACAGTGTGGCAGGAAGTGGTCTATCCCATGACAACTCTCTCCACTTTCTACCATCAATGCTGAATCGTGAGTTCACATCTAGCTCCGGGAGGTTTGTACTTCGGGCTGAGATACTGAGGAAGTGTTGCACCAACTTTGGAGGTGCCATTTTTCAGATGAGATGTTAAGCCGATGTCCCGTCAGACGGAGGTGGAAGATCCCATGGCACTATTCGAAGAGCCGGGCAGTTGTACACAAGCATATGGATAATGGTGAACATCCAGCCTGTCCCACAGAATTGCGATACTTGGTCTATCACAACATCATACCCTCCTCATCCCTCTCAAAACAAGGTGATCTTCTGCAAGAGGCAAAATAAACAGGTATAAACCTGAGCCCTTTTGGGGGAGTGAGGGGGGGGGGCGGGTCCTCTCCAACCCTACTCAGCAATCAAAGTGAATACAAATCACTCTGGCCCTGATCATTCTAAGCAACACCTATTCTTTCAGAAGAGGTGATCTGTGAGGAACAAATCCAGCTCTCATTTCAAGAAATTCAGTGAATTGGCACCCACTGCACGAGCCAGTAGCCTCTTCTAGAGGTCCATTATTCTCTGGGGAAAGAGTCGCTTCTTCATATCAAACCTAGGCCTGGCCTCACACTTGTAATGCCTGGTCCTCACAACCTATTCACTTGGCACTGTCAACTGGAACACAATTTATTCCCATTATTAACTTCCAAACCTCAATCAGGTCACCCCTAAGTCTATGCTTCTCTAAAATGGAGAGTCCCAGCTCCTTTTTAACCAATCCTGATAGGTAAACGGCTTCAAGCTGGGAATTAGCCTAGTGGCCCTCCTCTACACCCTTTCCAAAGCCTCAATGTCATCCATCATGAGAGGTGAACCTAACTAGACACAGTACTGCAAATGAGGCTTGAACAAGGTCTTGTAAAAGGGAAAATTAATTTGTCTTGCCTTTACAATCAGTCGACCAATAAATGCACCCTGATGCTCTAGCTATCACTTCATGGCACTCGGGACATCAGCACTTCCCTTATCATACTCTGCAGCAGAGTACTGTGTGCCACTTTGACAAAGGTTATCACACACATCTTGAACACACTCAGTTGAATGCAGCAATGCGCATCATAATTGGAACCCTGCACTTAACATCCCTCCCCTGTCCTTGCAAACATCACTCCCTCATGCATCCATCCACTGATGAAAACCCACAAGCTGGTTGAAACTGTTCATGCTGCACCTCACTTACCATAAGACCATATGACATAAGGGCAGAAGTAGACCACTTGGCCCAGCAAGTCTGCTCTGCCATTCATTGAGATCATGGCTGATCTGACAATCCTCAACTCCACTTTCCTGCCTTTTCCCCATAACCCTTGATTCCCTTACTGATTAAAAACCTGCCTATCGCGGCCTTGAATATACTTAACGACCCAGCCTCTACAGCCCTCTGCGGTAAGGAATTCCACAGGTTCACTACCCTTTGAAAGAAGAAATTCCTCCTCATCTCTGTCTTAAATGGGTGCCCCCTTACTCTGAGATTATGCCCTCTGGTCCTCGACTCTCCCAAGAGGGAAAACAACCTCTCAACATCTGCCCTGTCAAGCCCCCTAAGAATCATACATGCTTCAATAAAGTCACCTCTCATTCTTCTAAACTCCAATGAGTACAGGCCCAACCTACTCAACCTCTCCTCATAAGAAAATCCCTCCATACCCGCGATCAACCTAGCGAAACTTCTCTGGACTGCCTCCAATGCCAGTATATCTTTCCTTAGATAAGGAGACCAAAACTGTTCACAGTATTCTAGGTGTGGTCTAACTAGTGCCTTGATTGTTTTAGCAAGACTTCCCAATTTTTATACTCCATTCTCTTTGAAATAAAGGACAACATTACATTTGTCTTCCCTATTACCTGCTGAGCTTGTATGTTAACTTTTTGTGATTCATGCACAAGGACTCCCAAGTCCCTCTGTGCTGCAGCTTTCTGCAGTCTTTCTCCATTTAAATAATATTCAGCTCCTCTATTCTTCCTGCCAAACTACATAACCTCACATTTTCCCACATTATATTCCATCTGCCAAGTTTTTGCCCACTCACTTAACCTGTCTATAAGCCTCTGCATACTCTTTGTATCATTCTTACCACTTGTCTTCCCACCTATTTTTGTGTCATCTGCAAACTTGGCGATAGTGCATTCACTTCCCTTATCCAGGTCATTAATATATATTGTAAATAATTGTGGCCCCAGCACTGATCCCTGTGGCACTCCACTAGTTACAGGTTGCCATCCTGAAAATGCCCCCTTATCCCAACTCTCTGCCTTCAATTAGTTGGCCAATCCTCTTTCCATGCTAATATATTACCCCTGACACCCTGGGCTCTTATGTTATTATATATAAATATATATATTATATAAATATATTACAGCTACTGCTTCCCCTTTATCTATCCTGCTTGTTACCTCCTCAAAGACTTCTCATAAATTTGTCAGGCATGATTTCCCCTTCATGAAGCCATGCTGACTCTACTTGATTATATAATGTATTTCTAAATGCTCTGCTATTACCTCCTTTATAATAGGCTCTAACATTTTCCCAATGACAGATGTTAAGTTAACTAGCCTATAGTTACCTGCTTTTTGTCTCCCTCCCTTTTTGAATAAAGGTATTACATTGGCAGTTTTCCAATCCTCTGGGACTTTTCCGGAATCTAAGGATTCTTGGAGGATTACTACCAGCGCATCCACAATCTCTGTAGCTGCTTCCTTTAATATCCTAGGATACAACCCATCGTGGGATAGCCATTATGGAGATATGGTTATAAAGAGATCAAAGCTGGGAACCAACTATTAAAGGGTATATGATTTTTCGAAAGGACAGGCAGGAAGGAAAGGGTGGTGGGGTAGCTTCATTAGTATGAGATGGAATAAGTACGATAGCAAGAAATGATCTTGAATGGGACAATGCAGCAATAAGAAATAACTAGGGGAAGAAGGTGCTGAATAAGGCCATGGGACTTATCAGCCTTTAACCCCATTAGTTTCCCTAGTACTTTTTCTCTCGTGATAGTGATTGTATTTATTTCCTCCACCCCATTTGCCCCTTGATTATTTAGTATTTTTTGGAATGCTATTAGCGTCTTCTACCATGAAGACTGATGAAAAGTATTTATGCAACTTCTCTGCAATTTCCATGTTCCCCATTATAATTACCCCAGCCTCATTCTCTAAGGAGCCTATGTTCACTTTGGCCTCTCTCTTCCTTTTTATATATTTAAAGAAGTTCTTACTGTCTGTTTTTATATTACTTGCACCCTCAAAGTTTATTTTCTGCCTCATTTTTTTGATCATCTTGTTGGTTTTTAAAATATCCTTGGTTAACCATGGGTGGTTTATCCCCTTCCCTACCATCCTTCTCCCTCACTGGGATATACCTTTGTTGTGAGTCATGAACTATTTCCTTAAACATCTGCCATTGTTCATCAACTATCTTTTCTGCTAAACTCCTTTGCCAGTCCACTCCAGCCAACTCTGCCCTCATTCCTTTGCAATTCCACAGTTGTTTCTGACCCAAGTTTCTCACTCTCAAACTGAATGCTAAATTCTACTATGCTATGGTCACTGTTTCCTTGGGGATCTTTTACTCTGAGATCATTTATTAAACCTGCCTCATTACACATTATCAGATCCAAAATAGCCTGATCCCTGGTTGGATCCACAACATATTTTTCTAGGAATCTGCCCTGAATACACCTTATGAATTCTTGCCTGTGGTTACCTCTGCCAATTTGACTTTCCCAATCTACATGAAGATTAAAGTCACCCATGATTGATGTACTGCCTTTTTTAAATGCCCTCAGTATTTCCTGATTTATTCTCTGTGTTACAGTATAGCTACTGTTAGGGGTCTATGGACTACCCCCACCAGCGCCGCCTTCCCCTAGTTATTTCTTATTTCTGCATCTTCTGATTCAAGAACATTTCTTGCTATCGTACTTATTCCATCTCATACTAATGAAGCTACCCCACCACCTTTTCCTTCCTGTCTGTCCTTTCGAAAAATCATATACCCTTTAATAGTTGGTCCCATTAACCTCTATTTGTGCCATTAATTCATTTATTTTGTTCCAAATACTATGTGTATTTAAGTAAACAACCATTACTTTTGCCTTTTTACCATATTTTTCCCCTTTTGACCCTAATTGCTGCTGTTTTTTTATGTTTGTACACTCTGTCCCTTCCTGTCACACTCTGGGTATCATTACCTAAATCGCTGCCCTGCAATGCTACCATATCCTTTTGCTTTGTAAACCTATGCATCCCCTCTCCAGAACCCTTGCCTCCTCTATTTATTTGAAAGCCCTCTCTACAGCCTTAGTTACTCCATGATGACCTGTTCAACCCACCTACTGCCCGTCTTCCAACTCGGCGCCCCATATGGAGCACCCTTCCTGAGCAAGATCTGCCAGCAAGGAACGGGAAACACAGGAAGTCATTAACAAATTCCTTGTGACAAACCCCACCTGTCAAACAGTAGGCTTTGAACTGCCACGGTAACAGTGTGCAGGATAGGCCAGGGACACTGTGCAGCCGAACTCTACCACTGGGACCTCAGTACACACACCTTACGCACTTGTGGATAGATACAAACAATGCTGCACCTTACCGAGGTGGGTCCTCTCTACAGACTAACTGACACCCCAATCACCTTAAACTCAGCAAATGAGGAGGCTATCGCTTGGCTTCAGGGATTTTTATTCGCTAAATAAATAAAATTGCTCATGAATTTGTGGTTGCACCAGAATGGCCCGATCTCCTTCCTTCTCCACTTTCTTCAGTACTCTTCCGTGGAGGGTGTGTGCATTTTGAGCAATTGCCCTGCTCACATGCACAACACTGCACTTTTCCAAATTCAATATCATTTGCCAGTCACAGCTCCGATCCCCAACGTGTCATGATCTGCCTGAGCCAATTGAATAAGGTCTACCATCATAACATCCACACTGATCTTAGTATTATTTGCAAATCCCCCGTGCCTACAACTAGATCATTAAGAAAATCCCAGATTTGGCTGTGAACTCCCAGAGCTCCGATCATAATCGGTGCACAAGATATTAGTTTAAAAGCTTTATGAAAGCCAATGTAGAAATTTTCTGAGCCTTATGATGCCCTTGAATTCTCGTATATAGTCAAAATGGGAGCAAAATTGCAGCCTGTTCCTCTTTGATGTTTCCATGACAATCCTACTTGACTGTCCTAAAATCCATTGAGTTCAATAACAGCTTGTATTATATATCTGTTGCATTCTTTCATTGGATCTAGATGTCACCAGCAAGGCCAGCATTTGTTGCCCATCTCTAAGTGCCCTTGAGAGGATGGTGCTGAGCCACGTTCTAGAACTGCTGCAGTCCATCTGGTTCAAATTTTCTGTAGCAGTTTTGATACAACTAGGCCATTTCAGAAGACAGTTAAGAGTCAACTACATTGCTGTGGGTCTGGTGTCACACAGGCCAGACAATGCAGGGATAACAGATTCCAAATGATAATTATACACAGCGACCACCACCATTCTGAGACTAGATTTCAATACCAGATTTAGTAAGTGAATTCGAATTCCACCGGCTACCATGGTGAGATTTGAACCCATACCCCCAGAGCATCAGCCTGGTGCTTTAGAGATTACTAGGTCCAGTGACATTACCATTGGACCACCATCTGTCTAAGATACTTGAAATGTAGAAAAGGCAAAGAGGCATGAAAGAAGGCAGGGTGACTGGAAGTTTGGTCAAAGAGATGGTTTTATTGGTGAAAACTAAGTTGGATTCTCCTTCTTTGTCCTTTCTTACACTGAAGCTAACATTTACAGCTCACTTAAATAAATAAAACTTCACCAGTCCAGAGAAATCACAAAGAAGTCTCTGTCTGGACTGTTAGGTAACTTGCACCCTAGAGAAGAATCCCAAGTGGCCCTTCCAGACGGGGTGACCTCTACCTCCAGTGCAACATATAAAGGATCAAATTAGTCATTTTATGACCAGTCCCACAACAGGTTTAAATGCAGGAAAGGGCTGCTGAGAATGTTTATCTTGGCATGAATGATGTCTTTTTGAAGGGTGTTAAATAACCATTTGCCCTTTGTTGCTGTGCTGATTACTATATTATGCAGAGGCATTTGCTTTCTAAAGGTTATAAGTCCCATTTACATCAAGGGGAAGCAGTGGGGTTCAATGATTATGGTTTTAAGTTATCAGAGGTAGTAGCTAGGGAGGTAAATTCGAACCTCTCTTTCTCCAAGTCTATATCTATTTACAAAATCTACTAGCACTAGCTAGCCATGTAAACTTCCCCTACACAGACAGATCAAAACAAAGAAAACAGATGGATGCAGAAAAATCTACCCATGTATTGAGCACAGATTATACGTAATCTGCTGTATCATCTAACCGACCCATTTAATCCCCTGCAGATGTTGACCAACCACTTGCAATATTGCCATTAAGATGAAGATCTGTAAAGTCCCAAATCCCAGAGGCAAACGAGTAAATCCCCAGCATTTCAGACCAACATTTACCAACCACAATGTTGAATTCAAGTGTTTTGCAATCCACAGATCAGATAAACGGGACAAAGGCCATTCTGCCCTTTGAACCCACTCAGCCATTCAATTAAATCATGGCTCCTCAGCACCTCAGTTCCACCGGAGCACAAGAGTAAGAGACCAGACGGCCTGCTGAGTTTGCTCCACCATTCAATGCAATCATCGATGATTTGGGGCTTAAACTCCATTTTCCTGCCTGCTCCCCACATCCCTTGATTGACTAAGAGACCAAAAATCTGTCTATCCCAGCCTTAAATGTATTCAATAATGGACCATCCAAAGAATTCCAAAGATTCACAATCTTTTCAATGAAGTAATTTCCCCTCATCTCAGTCCTAAATGATCGGCCCCTTATCCTGAGGCTGTGCCCCCGTGTTTTAGATTCCCCGACCAGTGGAAACAATCTCTCAGCATCCAGCTTATCAAACCCCTTCAGAATCTTGTAGGTTTCAATGAGCTCGCCTCTCAATCTTCTCAATTCTAGATATTATAAGCCCAATTTACTCAGCCTCTCATTATCGGACAACCCCTTCATCCCAGGGACCAATTTAGTGAACCTTCGCTGTACCACCTCCAATGTAAGTATAGCCTTCCTTAAAAGTGGAGACCAAAACTGCACACAGTATTCCAGATGTGGTCTCACCAAAACCCTGTACAATTGTAGCATGACTTCTTTATTCCTGTACTCCAAGTCCCTTGCAGTAAAGGTCAATTTCATTTGACATTAAAGCAGATTATCATAGTCTGTGCTTCACTGGGTCAGTAGCTTTTCCTTCATCTAATTATTTTTTGGTCTCCCTGTTGCAGTCTATCAGGCCATCAGAACTGGTGGCAGGAAAGGCATTTCCCCACAGCCCCCAAGATACAACTGGAGGGGTCTCCTCTCTGATCAGAGGTGCCTGCCCCCTTTCCCCTTTGAAATATTTAACTATTCTTCTGCCTCCGAGGATGCCACCAATTTGAGGTGCCCTCTCGAGATCCGACCTGCCTCAGCAGCTCCCACCTTTCCCAGTGGGGCTACCAAGGCCCTGGAGATGCCGGCCCTCTGGCTGCTTTAAGGGTGACGGCCATTGTAAGATGCCTTTAAGAGTTTGAGGCATGACATCACTAGAAAGGAAGTGTGTCATGTGATCAAGTTTTAGTTTTTGATTTTGCTTTCAGCTGAGCGCACGCATGCACACAGCTCTGCAGCTTGATGTCTTCAAGCTTTATACCTATGTATATCTGCTCACAGACTTAATAAATGAACCCACAATGTGTTTACCCAATCCCTTAGTGGCGACTGGTGCCTTTGTATCATTATAACACACAGGACATGGGCAGGTGAGAAGGGGCCTATTAGGAGGCTGGCTCTGGGAAAAAGCTTCCGGCAAGTGCGGGCTTGGGAACCCCATTTGGTCCCGATTGGGCTCCTGAAGCCCATGGGAAAATCCACCCCCACCCCCCCCCCACCGGTAACTGTTTCTCTCCCCACAGATGCTGCCTCACCTTCCGAGCATTTCCAATAATTTCTGTCTTTATCTCAATTCCACTAACCAGTTTTGGCTCCATATTCCTTAACTAACAAACATTTGAAAGCTCCAACTGACTCCCCAGTCTCCACAGCCTTCTGGGGGGTGAGAAGGCTTTCAAATTTTACTACATTTTATGTGAATCGAGCGCTTCCTGATTTCCCTCATAAATGGCCTAGCTGTAATTTAGGAGTGTTAAGTTCCACACGAATACGTCAAATACAATGAATGAAATAGAGATTTGCCTCTGGTACGCACACAAACACACACACACATACACACACAGACACACAGATATACAAAGACACACACACACACACACACACACACAGATACACACAGGCACACACACACATACATAGACACACACACATACACACAGACACACACACACACAGATACAGACACACACACACATACAGACACACGGACACACACACACAGATACACACACACACACACAGATACAGACACACACACACAGATACAGACACACATACACACAGATACAGACACACACACACACAGACACACACACACAGATACAGACACACACACACAGATACACACACACACACACAGATACACACACACACATACACACACAGACACACAGATATACAAAGACACACACACACACACAAACACAGATACACACACACACACACAGATACACACACACACATACACACACAGACACACAGATATACAAAGACACACACACACACACAAACACAGATACACACACACACACACAGATACACACACACACACACAGATACAGACACACACACACAGATACAGACACACATACACACAGATACAGACACACACACACAGATACACACACACACACACAGATACAGACACACACACACAGATACACACACACACACACAGATACACACACACACATACACACACAGACACACAGATATACAAAGACACACACACACACACAAACACAGATACACACACACACACACAGATACAGACACACACACACAGATACAGACACACATACACACAGATACAGACACACACACAGACACACACACACAGATACAGACACACACACACACAGATACAGACACACATACACACAGATACAGACACACACACACAGACACACACACACAGATACAGACACAGACACACAAACACAGATACACACATACACACACACACACACATTGATACACGCAGACACACACAAACACAGATACAGACACACACACACCGATACAGACACACACACACACACACACACACACAGATACAGACACACACACACACAGATACACACAGACACACACACACACCGATACAGACACACACACACATACACACACACACACAAACAGATACACACGGACACACACGCACACGCCCGAGCTGTCAGTCACAGGGGAATGCCTGCAGCGGACAAACAATGGCACCAGCCAACAAACAGGCTGTGGTTTGAGCCTTCTCACCACCAAAACACTTTCATTTCAAAACTTCTGAAAATCAAATAAGTGAGGGATGTCAGCGGTGAGCAATGGAACATTTTCTTTCTGCACCTATATTTTGTACCTGGTAATTTGAAGCTGAGTGTAATCTGGGTCAGATGCAGAGTAAAGCTGCCTTTAGGCCAGGTGAGTCTCATACTTACTCCATCAGACCCTGACTCAGCGACAAGAAGGACGCGCATTTATATAGTACCTTTCAAAACAGCTGGGCATTCCATTGAGCATTATTGCCAATGAAGTACTTTTGAACTGCAGACTTTGTTGTTATACAGGAAAAAAACGGCAGCCAATTTGTGCACAGCAAGCTCCCACAGACAGCAATGTAATAATGAGCAGATAATCTGTTTCAGTGATATTGGTTGAGGGATAAATATTGACCAGGACACCGGGGAGAACTCCCCCGGCTCTCCTTCAAAATAGCGCCACAAAATAATTTACATCCACCTGAGAGAGCAGACAGGGTCTCGGTTTAACAGCTCAACCCCTGGCACTGCAGCACCCCCTCAGTACTAACACTGGAGCGCCAGCCTAGATTTTGTGCTCAAGTCTCTGGAGTGGGGCTTGTACCCACAACCCTTCTGAGTGAGAGGCAAGAGCATCACCCACTGAGACATGGCTGACATCATTGGACTGCGGATGGTTGAAAACTGAAGGCAAACGTATGGTAGGGCTGCGCGTGGGGAGAGCCCTCCAGGCTAACAGGTGTCACATGGTTAAAGAACCTCCTGCAATGGCCCAATAACAATTAATATCAACAACAACAACTTGCATTCATATAGCACCTTGATCTCAAGTTGAGGTGTTAGGTTTTAAAGAGTGACTAAAAAACGGAAGGAGCGGGTGGAGAGGTTTAGGGAAGGAATTCCAGGACACAGGGCCTAGGTTGTTGAAGGCACGGCAACCAATGGTGGAAAGATCTGAACTGGGAAAGCACAAGAGGCCTGAATTGGAGGGGCGCAGATATCTCAGAGGGTTGTGGGGCGGGGGGGTGGGTTACAGATACAAGGAGGGGCAAGGCCATGGAGGGATTTGGAAACAAGGATGAGAATGTTAAAATGGCTGAAACAAAATCAAAAATACCTGGAAAAACTTTGCAGGTCTGACAGCATCTGCGGAGAGGAACACAGTTAACATTTTGAGTCCAAATGACTCTTCAACAGAACTAAGGAAAAATAGAAGAAAGGTGAAATATAAACTGGTTTAAGGGGGGTTGGGACAAGAGAGCTGGATAGAGGGCCAATGATAGGTGGAGATAACCAAAAGATGTCATAGACAAAAGGACAAAGAGGTGTTGAAGGTGGTGATATTATCTAAGAAATGTGCTAATAGGTGACATTAAGGGTGGAAAGCAGGATGAGCAAGATACAGATAGCCCTAGTGGGGGTGGGATGGGGGGAAGGGATTGAAATAGGCTAAAAGGTAGAGATAAAACAATGGATGGAAATACATTTAAAAATAATGGAAATAGGTGGGAAAAGAAAAGTCTACATAAATTATTGGAAAAAAGGGGGATCGGAAAGGGGGTGGGGATGGAGGAAGAGGGTTCATGATCTAAAATCATTGAACTCAATATTCAGTCCAGAAGGCTGTAAAGTGCCTAGTCGGAAGATGAGGTGCTGTTCCTCCAGTTTGCGTTGAGCTTCACTGGAACATTGCAGCAGGCCAAGGACGGACATGTGGGTATGAGATCAGGGTGGTGTGTTGAAATGGCAAGCGACAGGAAGGTCTGGGTCATGCTTGCGCAAAGTGTGGTCACCCAGTCTGCGTTTGGTCTCTCCAATGCAGAGCAAACCACATTGGGAGCAGCGAATGCAGTAGACTGAATTGCGAGAAGTGCAAGTGAAATGCTCCTTCAGTTTGCTGATGCCGTAGCTGCAGGGGGCGCACTTCCCATGACAGTTTCAAAGATGGCGCTGGTATGCGGAAGTGGAGGAACAATTGACTCAAAGCTACATGATCAAGCTGTGTACAATAATATGTCTTATTTCAAGTTATCAAAACTGGAGAAGTTAATGGTTAGTTTGAAACAACCTGGTGTACTTATATAGTGTGATGATGAAAATGCTCGAGGAAATTATGGGCAAAATATAATGTAATCAACGTGTGTCCAGCCCACCTTTTGGAAACGGGCATCATTTCTATGGGGAAGGCCCGGCCAGATTAAGTGCCTGTCAGGCAATGCACTCGCCAGCATTAGGTCTTCTCTGGGGTTCAGGACTCCTAGGGGCAGAAATCCCGTCTGCCAAGAGCTGTCCACCAACTAGAAGCTGGCAGCTCTCCATTACAGGCAGCGCCATTGGGAAGGCGCGACCTCTTCCGGGATTAAGGGGGGGTCTGGCTGTCACGTTTCCCGCCCGCAAGGGGCTGCGTTAAATCCTGCCCAGCGTTTCCCATCAACTGACCGAAACCAAGAGGAGAAATCCACAGCGTTTGGGCAAAATAAAAGTTACATTCGCATTTGCCTTCGGAAAGGGGGAGGAGTCACGCACGGTTGTGAGTGAGGGGGGGTGGTGGAGGGAATGGGTCTGTTGTAGACAGGATGGCGAGCTGCAGACACTGAGTGAAGTCACTTCACACAAGGGCAAACACACACTGGCACCAGTTTATCAAGGTGACCAACTGCGCGTGCACGGGTGGATGAAGTATATGCCAACTGCACATTTTTCTTTATTCTTTCATAGGATGTGGGTGTCACTGGCAAAGCCAGAATTTGTTGCCCATCCCTAATTGCCCTCGCACTGAATGCCCTGCTAGGCCATTTCAGAGGGCAGTTAAGAGTCAACCACATTATTGTGGGTCTGGAATCGCAGACCAGGTAAAGGTTGGCAGATTAACAGAGTTAAAGTTTCGAGTCCAGTACGAACCTTGTCTGGGACTAGCTTCCCAGATACTGAAACCAGTTCCGAAGAAGAGTCATTTTGGACCCGAAACGTTAACTCTGTTTCTCCCTCCACGGATGCTGCTGGACTGGCTGAGTTTTTCCCAAAACTTCCTGCTTTTATTATAAGCTCCAGCATCCACAGTATTTTGCTTTAATTATACAGAGATGGCAGATCTCCTTCTCTAAAGGGATATTAGTGAGTCAGATGCGTTCACTAGCGTAGTCACCACTACTGAGACTAGCTTTCAATTTGAGATTTTCATCCATTAATTGAATTTCAATTCCACCGGCTGTTATGCTGGGATTTAAACCTCTGCCCTCCGGATATTAGCCCGGGCCTCTGAATTGCCTGCTGAGTAACATTACCACTTGCACCATTGTCTCCCCTAACTCTGGTGCCAAGTGTGTTTTGCCAGACCTGCAGTCACTATCGGTCAACCGTCACTTAGGTGATCTAGGAACACAAAGAACAGTTAAACACATGTCCCTGGCTAATATTAAAATACCTCACGCCTGGAGGACTGGTGGGAACTGCCGGTGGGATGCAAGAGCATTCTGCCTGGCACATTGTGCACTGCCAGCGCACAGAAGGAACTTCCCCAAGATTTCTGCTGACTCCCCCCACTTACATTTATAAAAAAAATCATTCCTGGCCTGTGGGCATTGCTGGCAGGACCATATTATTGTTGCAATTTGAAATGTGCTTCCTGAAATGGTGGTGAAAGCAAACTCATTAGTAGCTTTCAGAAGGGAAATTGGATACATCCTTGAAAAGGCACGTAATGTGGGACTCAGGAGAAAGAGGAGGCACCAATTGAATAGCTCTTTCAGGGGAGAGCCAGCACTTGCACAAATGTCTGAATGGCCTCCTCCTGTGCTTCCCTGATCCCACCATCGTTAATTGACCTGAGTTGGACGCGGCTTACTAGGCCACTTCACAGGGTCAGCCGCATTGTTGTGGACCTGGAGTCACACAGAGGCACAGGCTGGATAAGGACAGCAGATTTCCTTCCCCCTCAAAGGGCACTGATGAACCTGTCTGGCCTCTCCGACAATTCGACAACCTCCTGGTCACTTTTACCAATCCCAGGTTTTCGTTTCCAGGTTTCTGTCGAGGTTTGTATCAGCTGTGGGAGCACAGAGGCTGTGTTTGGGAGAGGAGAGTGGGTGGGGAGGGGGGTTTGCAGTCATCCTCTGAGGCAGGAGCTGAACTGGGCCCAAATACAACTGCTGGAACAAAGTGGAATACTGACACCACTCTGCCTGCCCATGTGTTGGAGGTGGGGTGAGATTTGTGGGTTTTAATTTAACTCATAAACTACTGCAAACAGTCTATTTACTCAGCAAACAGGGTCTCTCCAGCAAACTCATAAACTAACAAGAGTCGCAAACTCATATCCGAAACGTGACTGAGAAGCTTTTTTCTCCTTCGAAATGCAGAGTGGAGGATGGGTGCATGATACAAATTATGTGCATAAAATTAATCCCAGTCACTTGCAGCAGTGCAGATTGACAGGAGAATTAATTCTCCGTAATCATTTCCATTCTGGCCAGGAATGGGGTTTTTTTTTTAAATTCTTTCTTGGGATGTGTGAGCATCACTGGCAAGGCTAGTGTTTATTGCCCTTGCGAAGGTGATCGGAGCCACTGCAATCCACGTGGCGTAGGTACGCCCACAGTGCTGGCGGTGGTGTCGCTTTATGCAGCATTTCTTAACAGGACCTGCACCTCCTGTTACACAGGAAACATAGGAACAGGAGGAGACCATTCAGCCCCTTGAGGGGGTTCTGCCATTCAATGAGGTCACGGTTGATTGTAACTTAACTTCCATTGCCTGCCTTGTTTCCATATTCTTAATACCCTTCCTCCTTCATGTACCATGCCCCGAAAGGGGTATTGGCAACCACGGACTTCTATTAGATTGCTCCATGATGAAGCTTGGCAGAGTATGGTATTGGTTTGCCATTGCCTTCTGCAGTATGGCTGACCAGGGAACTCTCTCACAATTACCACCGGCCTAGGCCTATATGCTGATAATGAACCTGTTTGGCCACATGACGAATATACCTTCCATGGCCATTGAGCCCTGAAGTGGGACATAAACCCGGAGCCACTGGCCCAGAGGTAGGGACGCTCCACTGCACCACAAGACCTCCCTCTTAACACCCTGGCCTAAAAAAAAATCTATCAATTTCAGTTTTCAGAATTTCAACTGACCTCTAAGCTCAACAGTTTTTTGGCAGGGGTTGGGGGACTTCTAGATTTCCATGCCCCTCTTTGTGAGAAAGTGCTTCCTGACATTGCCCCTGAACACGGCCTGCCTCCAATTTTAAGGGCCTGCCCTTTTGTTCTGGACCCCACCACCCCACCAACCAACACAGGAAATACTTTCTCTCCATCTATCCTGTCAACTCATTTAGGCATTTTAAGCATCCCAGTCAGGTTACCCTTCAATCTTCCAAGCTGCAGAGAATACATACTTAATCTACGCAGTTTATGCTCACAATTTAACCCTTTCAGCCTTCCTGCAAAATGAAAATCAGGCAGACAATCTGCAGTTTAAGCCCCCAAGTGGCAGGTTGACAATCTAATCCCACAATCTGTCTGTGATCTTTTGCATCCACCCGAGAGGGGTGACAGTTTGCCACCTCACCTGAAACGCAGTGCAGCACTCCCTCAGTGCTGCGCTGGGAGGGGCAGCCTCTGTTGTGAGCTCGAGCCTCTCGAGTGGGACTTCCTACAGCACAGCAGGAGGCCAGCTGCTATTTTGCACCTGCGCTCACTTCCTGAGAGAGCCAGCCAATTCGTCCCACTCCTCCCCAACCCCTGCTCTTTCCCCATACATCTTCCTTTTCGAGTGCTTACCCAATGCTGTTTTGAAAGTTATTATTGAATCGGCCTCTGCCACCATTTCAGGCAGTGCATTCCAGGGTGTGTAAAAAAAAAACCTCCTACTTTCTCCTCTTTTGCTGATGATCTCAAATCCGTGTCCTCTGGTTACTGACTCTCCCCTTAATCTTCTCTGCTCTAAGGAGAACAAGTCCAGCTTCTCCAGTCTTGCCACATCACCGAAGTCCTTTACCCCTGCACCATTCTGGTAAATCACTTCTTCACCCTCTGAAAGCTTTGCTATCCTTCCTGAAGTTTAATGTACAGAATTGGACACAATAGGCTAGCTGAGGTCTAACCAGTGATTTGTAAAAGACTTTAAACCCAAAACTTTCAGAGAGGCACATCTGAGCCACTGTTGAGGTATGGAGAATGGGGCAAATGTCTCTTTCAAAGAGCTGGCACGGACACAGTGATCCAAATGGCTTTCCTCTGTGCTGTATCATTCCATGATTCTATAAGATAGGGACATCTATTCATTAGTGGACTTTCAGAGATGTGAGGATGGGGAAAGGATGGAATGTGAAATGGGAAAAGCCTGTCAGTAGCCTTAGCTGGAGTACTACATCTAGTTCTGGGCACTACACTTTAGGAAGGATGTGAAGGCATTAGAGATGGTGCAGAGAAGATTCATGAGAATGGTTCCAGGGATGAGGAACTTCAGTTACATAGAGAGCTTGGGGAAGTTGGGACTGTTCTCCTCCGAAAGGTTGAGAGGAGGTTTGATAGGGGTGTTCAAAATCATGAGGGGACTGGACAGAGCAGGTAGGGAGAAACTGTTCCCATTGACAGAAGGATTGAGAAGCAGGGGACACAGATTTAAGATCATTGGCAATGAAGACATGAGGAAAACCTTTTCCACACAGCGAGTGGTTGGGATCTGGAATGTACTGGAATCTGAGAGTGTGACAGATGCAGGTTCAATCAAGGCCTTCAAGGGGGATTTGGATCATTATCTGAATAGGAAGAATGTGCAGGGCTAAGGGGAGGAGGCGGGGAGTGGCACGAGGTGAATTGCACCCTCAGAGAGCCAGCACAGACACAAAGGGACAAATGGCCTCCTCTGTGCTGTAACTATTCTATAATTCTATGGTAGTGAGGTGCGCTGTTGGTACTAAAGGGACTGAAAGGTTAAAGGTGATGGGGGTGTGGCTACAGCCGAGTGTGGGATCCGGCGAATGCCTGTAACACGACACAGACAATCTTTCACCGGGAAACCTTCAAAATAAGCTGCTCCGAGCTGGTGGAAGAAAATTAAATGTCCCCAGAAATGCCTGATACGCAGAACGTGGGCATGGCAATCCCTCCCTTCCCTCTGAACTCAGGTTTCAGGCATACCTGGAGAGGATGTGAGACCATGAAGATTAATGCAAAGACAGCACCTTTCAGAGCCCTGCAAATGTGGATTAGCCATGGAGTGCGGGGCTACGGCAGGTATCACTTACACCCAGGTATTCGATCAATTGGGCTTCAGGTCTCTTTTACTTGGAAAACTGAAAGCAAGGAGAAAGACCCTGCATTGACATGGCGCCTAGCACAACCTCAGACTGCTGCAAATGGGTGGAATCCTCTGCTCTCGCTGGTGGGGAGTTTGGAGGTGGGAAGGGTATTTACTTTGGCGTGACGGTAGGGTACCTGAGTCCTGCTGCCTTCCAGCCTCCATCAGAGTTAAGTTCTGGGCGTGAGGCCTATGGTCAACCTTCCCTCCCCACCTCCAACTGAGGTCATTAAGTGGCCAAGTAATGACCATTTAAGTGCCTCATTCCCACCACCGCTGGCATTAACCCAGCTGCCAGTGGGCCTGTGCCATGTGCATGACAGGTAAACCTGTGTGAGTCACCTGTAACCTCATGGAGGGGTGGGATGTCTCTCAATCAAAGGCACTTAGTGCCAAGTCGAGGGACCGGACATCAGGAAGGGGGGAAGGGCCCGCTGAGAGCCACCCCTCTGCCCTTGCTTCTGACCGCACCCCCCCCGCCCTGTCCCTGTGACCCCCACGCCACAAAACCCACTCCACACACACACCCAAATTATTCATCGGTAGCCTCGGTGCTCTGTGATCCTGGGACTCTGGTAGTGGGGGGTTCCTCCCAACAGAAGTCACAGCCTCCTCGGCAAGTCTCTGATTGTCAGGCAGCTCTCGCTAAGTGAGACTTCCACCCCCGGCACCTTGATTCCAGGGAAAGGCCTGCCAAAGGCCTTGCCGATGTTTGATTGGCCTGTGGTTTAGCGGGTCTTCCCAAAAAGAGGCACCAGGGGTGTCACTCGCAACCCCCTAATGCCTCAACAAAATCCTGCCTTCTCGGCACTGTTCCAAGGTAGGAAATGCAACAACAAAATTGCGCACAGCAAGATCTCAAAAGCAACAGTATGGTAATGACTAGGCAATGTGTTTTAGTCATATTGGTTGATGGACAAATATTGGCCTGTGGAGAGCTCTCCTGCTGATCTTCAAAATAGTGGCCCTGGGGTCATCTATATCCACTTGAGAGTCCAGGCAGGAACTTGGTTCAATAAAGACCTAAGGAATAAATGCTTTTGGATGACCTGAGATCATGAGAGATACTACATTTTAAAAAAAATTCTTTCACAGGATGTGGGCTTCGCTGGCTCCGCCAGCATTTATTGCCCATTCCTAGTTGCCCTTGAGAAGGTGATGGTGAGCTGCCTTCTTGAACCGCTGCAGTCCATGTGGTGTAGGTACACCCACAGTGCTGTTAGAGAGGGAGTTCCAGGATTTTGACCCAGCGACAGTGAAGGAACAGCGATATATTTCCAAGTCAGGATGGTGAGTGGCTTGTTTAAGCTGGTGAATAAGGTGCCAATTAAGCGGGCTGCTTTGTCCTGGATGTTGTCAAGCTTCTTGAGTGGTGTTGGAGCTGCACTCACCAAGGCAAGTGGAGAGTATTCCATCACACTCCTGACTTGTGCCTTGTAGATGGTGGACAGGCATTGGGGAGTCAGGAGGGTGAGTTACGCACCTCAGGATTCCTGGCCTCTGACCTGCTCTTGTAGCCACTGTATTTATATGGCTAGTCCAGTTCAGTTCTGGTCAATGGTAACCCACAGGATGTTGATAGTGGGGGGATTCAGCGATGATAATGCCATTGAATGTCAAGGGGCAATGGTTGGGTTTTCTCTTGTTGGAAATGGTCATTGCCTGGCACTTGTGTGGCATGACTGTTACTTGCTACTTGTCAGCCCAAGCCTGGATATTGTCCAGGTCTTGCTGCATTTGGACGTGGACTGAGGAGTCGCGAATAGTGCTGAACATTGTGCAATCATCAGCAAACATCCCCACTTCTGACCTTATGATGGAGAGAAAGTCATTGATGAAGCAGCTAAAGGTGGTTGGGCCTAGGACACTATGCTGAGGAACTCCTGCACTGATGTCTCAGGACTGAGATGATTGACCTCCAACAATCATAACCATCTTCCTTTGTGCTAGGTATGTCTCCAACCAATGGAGGGTTTTTCCCCTGATTCTCATTGACCCCAGTTTAGCTAGGGCTCCGTGATGCCACACTCGGTCAAATGCAGCCTTGATGCCAAGGACAGTCACTCTCACCTCACCTCGGGAGTTCAGCTCTTTTGTCCATGTTTGAACTAAGGCTGTAATGAGGTCAGGAGCTGGATGGCCCTGGCAGAACCCAAACTGGGCATCAGTGAGCAGGTTATTGCTTAGCAAGTGCCATTTGATAGCACTGTTGATGACCCTTCCATCACTTTGTTGATGATCGAGTATAGACTGATGGGGCAGTAATTAGCCCATTTGGTTGGATTTGTCCTGCTTTTTGTGAAGAGGTCATACCTGGGCAATTTTGCACATAGCCAGGTAGATTCCAGTGTTGTAGCTGTACTGGAACAGCTTGGCTAGGGGTGCGGCACATTCTGGAGCACTAGTCTTCAAGTACTATTGCTGGAATATTGTCAGGGCCCATAGCCTTTGCAGGATCCAGTGCCTTCAGCTATTTCTTGATATCACATGGAGTGAACTGAATTGGCTGAAGACTGGCATCTGTGATTCTGGGGATCTCCAGAGGAGGCCAAGATGGGTCATCCACTGGATGTTTCTGACTGAAGATTGCTGCAAATGCTTCAGCCTTGTCTTTTGCACTAATGTGCTAGGCTTCCCAATCATTGAGGATGGGGTTATTTGTGAAGCTTCCTCCTGCAGTGAGTTGTTTAATTGCCCATCACCATTCATGACTGGATGTGGCAGGACTGCAGAGCTTAGATCTGATCCGTTGGTTATGGTGTCACTTAGCTTTGTCTACCACTTGCTGCTTCCACTGTTTGGTACACAAGTAGTCCTGTGTTATAGCTTCACCAGGATGACACATCATTTTTAGTTATACCTGATGCAGCTTCTGTACTCTTCATTGAACCAGGACTGACCCCGCAGCTTGATGATAACAATAGAGTGGAGGATATGCCGGGCTATGAGTTTACAGATTGAGGTTGTATACAATTCAGCTGCTGCTGCAGATGACCCACAGTGCCTCATTGATGCCCAGTCTTGAGTTGCTAGATCTGTTTGAAATCTATCCCATTAGTACGGTGGTGGTACCACACAACACGGTGGAGGATATCCTCAATGTGAACACGGGACTTTGTCTCCACGAGGACTGTGTGGTAGTCACTCCTAACAATACTGTCATGGACAGATATGCCTGAGTCAGGTAGACTGGTGAGGGCAAGAAGGTGTTTCCCTCTTGTTGGTACCCTCACCACCTGCCGCAGACCCAGTCTAGCAGCTACGTCCTTTAGGACTTGGCCAGTTCAGTCACTGGTGGTGCTACCGAGCAACAATTGGTGATGGACATTGAAGTCCTCTACTCTGAGTACATTCTGTGACCTTGCCACCCTCAGTGCTTCCTCCAAGTGGTGTTCAACATGGAGGATCACTGATTCATCAGCTGAGTGGGGGGAGGGAGCGGTATGTGGTAATCAGCAGGAGGTTTCCTTGCATATGTTTGACCTGATGTCATGAGACTTCATGGGGTCCAGAGTCGATGTTGAGGACTCCTAGGGCAACTCCTTCCTGACTGTATACCATTGTGCCACCTCCTCTGCTGGGCCTGTCATGCAGGTGGGACAGAGCATACCCAGGGATGGTGATGGTGGTGTCTGGGACATTATCTGTAAGGTATGGTTCCGTGGGGATGACCATGTCAGTCTGTTGCTTCACTAGTCTGTGAGACAGCTCTCCCAATTGTGGTACAAGCTCCCACATGTTAGTAAGGAGGATTATGCAGGGCCGACAGGGCTGGGTTTGCCGTTGTCATTTCTGGTGCCTATGTCGATGCCGGGGAGTTCTTCAGTTTCACTCCTTTTAGATTTTGTATCAGTTTGATACAACTGAATGGCTTGCTAGGCCATTTCAGAGGGCATTTAAGAATCAACCACATAGCTGTGGGTCTGGATTCACATGTAGGCCAGGCCAGAGAAGGACGGTAGATTTCCTTTCCTAAATGACACATTAGGAGGTAAATTTGCTTTCTTTATGAGTGGGCCAATTGGCCCCTCGTGCCTGCACCACCTTTCCATTAAATCATGGCTGAGCTTCAACATCAATCACACTTTCCGACGCAACCCCATTTCCCTGATATCCTCTACCCAAAAAACAATGGCTGATCTTAAAGATAAAAGAAGGAACAATAAGAGAATGCCTAGATGGCAGGTGGAGTACATGAGATCTTCATGCTCGTGAAGAATTGGCACCACTCAGTTTTCAAACCTTAACTCAAGGCACCACGCTTTTCCAAGGAAAGTAAGTTCGAATTCCAGAAAAGTTCCTCCGACTTAATGTTTTCTTTTCTTTACTCTCTTAATCTGTCATCTCATAGAGTCACAGGATCATTTACAGCACAGAGGAGGGGCCATTCTGTCCATCAAATCCATGCCAGTTCTCCACTGAGTAATCCAGCTATTCCCATTCCCTGCTCGATCCCCATAGCCCAGCCAGTTTATTTCCCTCCAATGCCCATTCAATCACCCTTTGAAATTGTTCATTGTCTCTGCTTCCAACGCCCTCATGGGCAATGAGTTCCAGGATATTACTGCTTAAAAAGGTTTCCCCTGTATCTGATGCCTAAAAGCTTACATTTATGTCCCCTAGCATGTGTACATCAATTAATGGAAGTTTTTCCTTGTATATCTTATCTAAACCTGTCATCTTGTACACCTCTATCAAATCTCCCCTCATTCTCCTTTACACCAAGGAGAACAACCCCAGCTTCTCCAGCCTAACATTGTAGCTAAAATCCCTCATCCCTGGAATCATCCTGGTAAATCTCCATACCCTCTCAAGGGCCCTCACATCCTTGCTACAATGTGGTGACCAGAACTGGATGTAATACTCTAGTTAGGGCCTAACCAGAGCTTTAGAAACATAGAAACATAGAAACTAGGAGCAAGAGTAGGTCATTCGGCCCTTTGAGTCTGCTCCGCCATTCATTATGATCATGGCTGATCATCCAACTCAATAGCCTGCTCCCGCTTTCTCCCTATATCCTTTGATCCCTTTCGCCCCAAGAGCTATATCTAACTCCTTCTTGAAAACATACAATGTTTAGGTCTCAATTACTTTTTGTGGTAACGAATTCCACAGGCTCACCACTCTCTGGGTGAAGAAATTTCTCCTCATCTCAGTCCTAAATGGTCTACCCCGTATCCTCAGACTGTGACCCCTGGTTCTGGACCCCCCACCATCGGGAACATTCTTCCTGCATCTACCCTGTCTAGTCCTGTTAGAATTTTATAGGTTTCTATGAGATCCCCCCTCATTCTCCTGAACTCCAGTGAATATAATCCTAACCGACTCAATCTCTCCTCATATGTCAGTCTCACCATCCCAGGAATCAGTCAGGTAAACCTTCGCTGCACTCCTTCTATAGCAAGTACATCCTTTCTCAGATAAGGAGACCAAAACTGCACGCAATATTCCAGGTGTGGTCTCACCAAGGCCCTGTGTAATTGCAGCAAGACATCCCTGCTCCTGTACTCAAATCCTCTCGCTATGAAGGCCAAAATAACATTTGCCTTCTTTACCGCCTGCTGCACCTGCATGCTTACCTTCAGCAACTGGTGTACAAGGACACCCAGGTCTCGTTGCACATTCCCCTCTCTCAATTTATAGCCATTCAGATAATAATCTGCCTTCCTGATTTTGCTACCAAAATGGATAACCTCACAATTATCCACATTATATTGCATCTGCCATGCATTTGCCCACTCACTCAGCTTGTCCAAATCACACTGAAGCATCTCTGCATCCTCCTCACAGCTCACCCTCCCACCCAGCTTTGTGTCATCTGCAAATTTGGAGATATTATATTTAATTCCCTCACCTAAATTATTAACATATATTGTGAATAACTGGGGTCCCAGCACCGATCCCTGTGGTACCCCACTAGTCACTGCCTGCCATTCAGAAAATGACCCGTTTATTCCTATTTTGTTTCCTGTCTGCCAACCAGTTTTCTATCCATCTCAATACAGCATAATTTCCCTGCTTTTGTACTCAATATCTCTATTTATGAAGCCCAAGATCCCATATGCTTTGCTAATCATTCTTTCAATATGTCCTGCCAACTTCAAAGATTGATGTACATAAACCGCCGGTCCCTCTGTCCCTGCACACTCTTTAGAGCTGTGCCATTAAGTCTATATTGCCTCTTCCTATCCCTTTTGCCAAAATGCATCAATTCACACTTCACTGTATTAAATTCAATCTGCCACTTGTCCGTTTTTTCCCCTAGCCCATCCATGTTCTGTTGCAGTTGACTGGTATCATCTTCACTGTCTGCCACTCCTGCTATCATCATTCAATTTTTTAAAAGCCTATGGTGTTGGGGGCAGTATATTAGCATGGATAGAGGATTAGCTAACTAATAGAAAAAAGAGAATTGGTTTAAGAGGAGCATTTTCAGGGTGGCAACCTGTAACTAATGGAGTGCCACAGGAATCAGTGCTGGGGCCACAATTATTTACAATATATATTAATGATTTGGATAAGGGAAGTGAATGTACTTTCACCAAGTTTGCGGATGACACAAAAATAGGTGGGAAGACAAGTGGTGAGGATGAGACAAAGAGTCTACAGAGGGATACAGACAGGTTAAGTGAGTGGGCAAAAACTTGGCAGATGGAATATAATGTGGGACAATGTGAGGTTATGCACCTTGGCAGGAAGAATAGGGGAGCTGAATATTATTTAAATGGAGAAAGACTGCAGAAAGCTGCAGCACAGAGGGATTCACTACCCTCGTGGTAAGAAATGTGGCAGCCAATTTGTGCACAGCAAGCTCCCACAAACAGCAATGTGATAATGACCAGATGATCTGTTTTTGTGATCTTGGTTGAGGGTTAAATGTTGGATAGGACACAGGGAAGAACTTCCCTGCTCCTCTTCAGAATAGTAACATGGGCTATTTAACATCTACCTGAGAAGGCACACAAGGCCACAAAGGGCAAAATCGTCGACTCTGACTCTTATTTCTTATGTTCTTATCACCCACCTTACACTATGGCACAAAATCAAGATCTACTTGACCCCTGTGTGTGAATGTCATGTGAAGGAGAGACTGGGTACAATTGTGATGCTCTCCAAGATTAGCTACTTGAGGGAAGTATAAGTAGGCTTCTAGGTTAGCCATGCCCCAACAAGACTCTGTGCCTTCAGGATGGTAGTGGAGGTAAGAAAGCCTTACATTTATATAGCGCCTTTCATGGCTTCAGGACATCCCAAAGCACTTTACAGCCAAGTGAAGTTACCGCATTTAATTTTCTGATTAGTTGGGTGAGTACCCCAGATTTCTCCCAACTTTTCTCATGTGTCCATTTCCTTGCTGTTATATCTTTTTTTAAATTTCCTGTTAATAAACATGTCCCCATCTGTGTTATGGTCAATGTGTGAGAGGGATCTAAACACACATGCAGAACAGATCGAGATTTACTTGCAAACATCTGCAATTGCAATTTTCTATGTGCTTTTAATCCTGCTTATTGTAAACAGAAGTAGTCCGAGGTTGCTATTTAATCAGTTGTGCTCACTGCATAAGCTGAAAATGTCAGCGCATTTTTTTTTCAAGACCCAGTCAGGTCTCCTTCGCTTAGTCAAAACCAAGGGCCACTCCAGCACCCTGTAACTCCAAACTGTAGTGAGCCTTTATGGGCACAATAACTGCTAATTTAAAAAAACTATAACTCTCGGGAAATGGGTGTCCCTGGCTGGGCCAGCATTTATTGCCCATCCCTAACTGCCCCTTGAGAAGGTGGTGGTGAGCTGCCTTCTTGAACCGCTGCAGTCCCTGTGGTGTAGGTACACCCACAGTGCTTGTTAGGGAGGGAGTTCCAGGATTTTGACCCAGCGACAGTGAAGGAACGGCGATATATTTCCAGGTCAGGATGGTGAGTGACTTGGGTGGGAATTTCCAGGTTGGGGTGTTCCCATGCCTTCTAGGTGATAGAGGTAGCAGGTTTGAAAGGTGCTGTCGAAGGAGGTTTGGCAAGCTGCTGCAGTAGGTAAAGTAGGTAATGAATAAAAGAAGCAATGGTAAAATGAGGAAAGCTTTTACACACAGCCTGTGATTAGGATCAGGAATGCACTGCCTGGGAGTGTGGTGGAGGCACTCAAGACAGAACTGAAAAAGAAGAATGTGTAAGGTTGTAGGGAGAAGGTGGGGGAGTGATAGTAGGTGAATTGCTCCTTCAGCACAGAGCCGATGGGCCAAATGGCCTCCTTCTGTACATTCTGTGATTCAGTACCTCTTGTACACACTGCTGCCACTGTGCGTCAATGGCGGAGGGAGGGAATATTTAAGTTTGGTGGATGGGGCATTGCGCTCTTTTGAGTGGTGAGATGTTTTATAGTGGTTGATCCGAAGCCTCGAAGGTAAAATTAAATTAACCCTTCTCATTGGGAACTGACAGGACTGGATAGGTTGCTTGTTTTACAGTCCTTCCTTTCCTGACCATTTTGATCTCCATTGATTTTAATGCAAAGTAAAATTGAGTAAAATCTTGCTGGTTGTGAATTGGGCAGCTGACCTGACCCCATTGGTTTCAATAATCTTTGAACAGTGGAAGAATAAGCGTTTTGTCAGACAAGCTGACTTAAGTTATATAATGACAAAATGATTTTAAGACTCTCATCTTTGTTTCCAAATCCCCCCATAGACTCACCCCTCCCTATCTCTGTAATTCCCTCCAGCCCCTCAACCCTCCATGATAACTGTGCTCCTCCAATTCTGCTCTCCTGAGCATCCCCAATGTTAATTGTTCAACCATTGATGGCCATGCCTTCAGCTGCCTGAGCTCTAATCTTAGGAATTCCCTCCAATAGCCTTTCTGCCTCTCTATCTCTCTTTCCTCTAAGACACTCCTTAAAACCTGCTTCTTTGACTAAGCTTTTGGCCATCTGTCCTAATATCTCCTTACGTGGCTCAGTGTCAAACTTTGTTTTATAATGTTCCTGTGAAGAGCCTTGGGGTGTTCATTACTTCAAAAGAAGCTAGATAAATACAAGCTGTTGTTGTTAAAAGTAAACAGTAACGGGATATCAATACAGAAGATTTTAGCCTGTTGCAGAATATTTAACTTGCCCTCCACCAATAAGTATAATAATAAAGGAGCATCGCAGTTCTCAAACTGTTAAAAACACTGATCTCAGATCAGCACCCGTAACATCACCAGCACACAGTCTCCAACCTGTCCCTCTATCCGTCCGGATGAGGTGAAGAGCTAAATTTCAACAGGAGACGAGAAATTATGAGGCATCTCCCACAGTGGAAAAAATGTTTACCAAAATACAAAGACAGTCGTGGAATTTTACAGCGCCAAAGGAGGCCATTTGGCCCATTGTGCCTGTGCCAGCTCTTTGAAAGGAAATTACTCCCATTCCCCCTTCTCTTTCTCCATAACCCAACCATTTCTTTACTTTTTCAAGTGTTTATTCAATTCCCTTTTGAAAGCTACTGTGGGAGATGGTGGTATAGTGGTCATATCACTGGACTGGTTGAGGCCACAGCCCAGCCTAACACTCTGGGCGCATGGATTCTAAATCCAACTACATGACCTGCTAGAGTTTAATTCAGATAAGAGAGTTGGAGCTATAGCTTGACGCCAGCCTTAGTGATGACAACCATAAAGCTATCAACTTTTTTGGCATAAAAATCCAACCTTATCTGGCCTGGCCTATATGAGACTCGTAAATGGTGACGCTTAACGGTCCTCTGAAATGGCCCAGCAAGCCACTCAGTTCAAAGGCAACTAGGGATGGGTAACAAATGCTGGACTTGTCATTGACACCCATATCCCATGAAAGAATTAAAACACAGTATCATGATTCACTGGAAATGACCTCACTTTGATTCCCACAAGCCCATCAAAGAATCTGCTTCCATTTATAGGCCATGCCTGTTGCAGAATTTATTTTAAAATGATAAACACTTTTATTAGTTGTAGAGAATATCTCAGGCTGATGTGTGTTCAGAACAGAAACATATCCTGGCAAGGACTTCAGTGTCATTCTTGTGGTTTCTGATGGAACTTGAATTCTTCAATATGTTCCCCTATTACTAAATGGAGTAATGTTAATCTGTCAGCTGCACTGTCTGGTCCACATGTTAACCAATATGTTTATTTTTAATTCTTTCATGGGATGTGGACGTCGCTGGCTGGGCCAGCATTTGTTGCCAATCCCTAATTGCCCTTGAGAAGGTGGTGGTGAACCACCTTCTTGAACCACTGCAGTCCATGTGGCGTGGGTACACTCACAGTGCTGGTAGGAAGGGAGTTCCAGGGTTTTGACCCAGCAACAGTGAAGGAATGGCAATATATTTCCAAGGCAGGATGGTGAATGACATGGCAGGGAGCTTGCAGGCAGTGGTACCCCCATGTATCTCCTGCCGTTGTCCTTCTAGGTGGCAGAGATCACAGATTTGGAAGGTGCTGTCAAAGGAGCCTTGGTGAGTTCCTGCAGCCCACCTTGTCGATGGTACACACTGGTGCCACTGTGTTGGTGGTGGAGGGAGTGAATGTTTGTGGATGTGGTGCTAATGAAATGGGCTGTTTTGTCCTGGATGGTGTCTAACTTCTTGAATGTTATTGGTGCTGCACTCATTCAGGCAGGTGAAGGGTATTCAATCACATTCCTGACTGGTGCCTTGTAGATGGTGGACAGGCTTTGGGGAGTCAGGAGGTGAGTTACTCGTCATAGGATTCCTAGCCTCTGACCTGCTCTTGTAACCACATTATTTATATGATAAAAACAAAAAAACTGCGGATGCTGGAAATCCAAAACAAAAACAGAATTACCTGGAAAAACTCAGCAGGTCTGGCAGCATCGGCGGAGAAGAAAAGAGTTGACGTTTCGAGTCCTCATGACCCTTCGACAGAACTAGAGTTCTGACAGAGTTCTGTCGAAGGGTCATGAGGACTCGAAACGTCAACTCTTTTCTTCTCCGCCGATGCTGCCAGACCTGCTGAGTTTTTCCAGGTAATTCTGTTTTTGTTTCACATTATTTATATGGTTGGTCCAGTTCAGTTTCTGATCAATGGTAACCCCCATGATGTTGATAATTGGGGATTCAGCGATGGTAATGCCATTGAATGTCAAGAGGAGATTGTTAGATTCTCTCTTGCTGAAGATGGTCATTGCCTGGAACTTGTGTGGCACGAGTGCTATTTGCCACCTCTCAGCCCAAGCCCGGGTGTTATCCTGGTCTTGCTGCATATGGACGTGGATTGCCTTAGTGTCTGAGGAGTTGTGAATGGTACTGAACATTGTGTGATCATCAGTGAAGATCCCCCCCCACCCCTTCTGAGCTTATGGTGGAAGGAAGGTCATTGATGAAGGAGCTGAAGATGGTTGGGCTGAGGACACTACCCTGAGGAACTCCTGCAACAATGTACTGGGACTGAGATAATTGGCCTCCAGCAACCACAACCATCTTCCTTTATGCTAAATATGACTCCAGCCAGTGAAGAGTTTTCCCCCTGACTCCCCTTTGACTCCAGTTTTGCCAGGGCTCCTTGGTGCCACACTTGGTCAAATGCTGCCTTGATGTCAAGGCAGTCACTCTCACTTCCCCATGTAATGCCCTTCAGCCATGGAACACTCTACATATAATGATGTTCAGTTGATGGGACATCTGTATATAACACTCTCTGGCCTATGTATTATTTTGTATGTAATGCCATTCAGCCTATACAGAACAACCTGAATTTGGCAATATGGGTAATAGTGAGCCTAACAGCACTCGCCATTATTGATCAGTAAATCGGACAGCAAGTTCCAGCTTCCATCCATGCTCAGTTAAACCTGGAAATCAGGAAGTTGCTACCTGAGTTCATAGAGAGTTATAGAGTTATTATGGCTGAGAAAGAGGCCATTCTGCCCATCTGGTCCATGCCAGTTCTCTGTAGAGCAATCCAGTCAGTCCCATTTCCGCCTGGACCTCTATCCCTGGAGCAGCAGCAAGTTTATTTCCCTCAAGGGACCATCTAATTCCCATTAGAAATCAATCACAAACTCCTTCACAAGCTTCGTTACACTGTTAGGTCTCCGAGAGGTTCAGCATTCAAATCCAAGAAGGGTGTGAGTTTGCGATGCCTACGCACTAAGTACACCAGAGAAAGTCCATCCCAGGGTAAGTAAAGTGTTAGAGTGTCAGCCTTCGTTCAGTGAGCAGCACGCTTTCTTCTGTTCAAGTCACAACCCAGGGACTTGAGCACAAAACCTTGGCTGATACTCCAGTGTAGCACTGAGGGAATGCTGCACTGTCAGAGGTGCCAACTTTCAGGTGTGACTTTAAGCTGAGGCTGTGCCTATCCTCTCAGCTAGATGTGAAAGCTCCCATATATTGGAGAAGAGCACAGGAATTATCCCCAGCATCCAGGCCAATATTCATTCCTCAATGTACAGCACTACAAACAAAAAAAAATCTGATTATTATCATATTTACCACATGGACTGCCATGGCTGAAGAAGTTCACCATCACCTTCTCAAGTACAATTAAGAATGAGCAACAAATTCTGGCCTAGCCAGCCACACCCACAGGCCGTGAACAAATACAAAAAAATCACATTGTTGTTTGTCGGAGTTTGTTGAGTGCAAACTCATCCAATGCGCATCCTTTAAAGAACACCTTCCAGGGGTTATGGGGTGTTCGATATATAACATCTTCCAGTCTAACAGATGTTCTGTTTAACACTCTCCGTGGTATGGGCTGTTCAATATAAAACACTCTTCAGTCTTCGTAATATTCTATATAACACTCTCCAGTCTATGGGATGTTCTGTATAACACACTCCAGTCTATGGGACCTCCTATATATAACACTCTCCAATCTATAGGATGTTCTATATACAACACTCTTCAGTCTGTAGGATGTTCTATGCATAACACTCTCCAGTCTATGGGATGTTTTATGCATAACACTCTCCAGCCTATATATAACACTCTCCCGTGTATAGGATGTTTGATATATAACATTCCCCACCCTTTGTGTTATCCCAGACAGAACGTTCTTGAATCCCTGTGATGTTCCTATATATCTCGCTGACTAATCTACGGATTACTACAGCGGGAGGTTCAGTGCTGGGCAGGAAGTAGTGGGTCACTCAGATGTGACATTTGCTAACGAAGGTTGAACTTTTCCTTTAAGAGTTAAACATTTACTTACTGAGGTTTGTATATCAATGGATGACATCACCGTGTTCTCGACCTGTCCTGTAAAAACTCCCCATCTGGATTATAAAACTTCCCACTGAGCTCTGGCTCATAAAAGGGCAAAAATATATAACTTATCTGTTTTGCTTACGAGCCAGATTCCAATGGAAATTTTTACGGTCCAGTTACAGAGAACATGTTACAATGCTATCATTAGGTTGTGAAAGACCAACTACTTTCATTCCGCCACTGAAAAATGAGGATAAAATAAAATTGTATAAGGAGATAAAAAATATAAGGAGGCTTAGGAATGAGAGTAAAACATTCTCTAGGTCAAAGATCATCACTTCTACATTTCCCCTGACCCATTAGGGCATCTAGCTCTTTTGCGAATAACCCAATGTTATTGCTTCGATTATAAAAGCAAAATACTGCAGATGCAGGAAATCTGAAACAAGAACAGGAAATGCTGGAAAAACTGGCAGCATCTGTGGCGAGAGAGAGTCAGGGTCATATGGACTTGAAATGTTAACTCTGTTTCTCTCTCCACAGATGCTGCCGGACCTGCTGAGTTTTTCCAGCATTTTCTGCTTTTATTGTTTCTATTACCTGGTTTGGTAAATTTATCTCAAATATTTATTCCCTGAAATCACTGAGATTTATTTTCCACTCGTTTCCTTTACATCTTATGCTCCATCTTTTTTTTCATTTGTTCTTGGGCTGTGAGCATCACTGGCAAGGCCAGCATTTATTGCCCATCCTTAATTGCCCCTTGAGAAGGTTGTGGTGAACTGTCTTCTGCAGCCCATGTGGTTAAGGTACACCAGGTGGTGGTGTTCGCAAGCATCTGCTGCCCTTGTCTTTCTAGATGGTAGAGGTCATGGGTTTCGAAGGTGCTGTTAAAGGAGCCTTGGTGAATTCCTGCAGTGCATCTTGTAGATGGTACACCTGCTGTGAGGGAGAGAGTTCCAGGATTTTGACTCAGCGACAATGAAGGAGCAGCGAAATAGTTCCAAGTCAGAATGTTGTGTGGCTTGGAGGGGAAATTGCAGGTGTGCTGTTCCCATGCATCTGCTGCCCTTGGCCTTCTAGATGGTGGAGGTCGCATGTTTGGAAGATGCTCTTCAAGGAGCCTTGGTGAGCTGCTGCAGTGCATCTTGTAGATGGTAAATACTGCTGCTAATGTGTGTCGGTGGCAGAGGGGGTGAATATTTAAGGAGGTGGATGGGGCAAGTGAGCTGCTTTCATGGATGGTTTCGAGTTTCTTGAGTGTTGTTGGAGCTGTACTCACCCAGGAAGGTTGAGGTAACATTATTTCTTTAATTTCCATACTATGTCAGTTTTTCTTTTGTTTATTCATTCATGGGATGTGGGCATCACTGGCTAGGCCAGTATTTATTGCCCATCCCTGATTGCCTTGAGAAGGTAGTGGTGAGCTGCTTTCTTGAACTGCTGTAGTCCATGTGGTGTAGAAACACCTAAAGTGCAGTTAGGGAGGGAGTTCCAGAATTATGATCCAGCGATAGTGAAAGAACGAGAATATATTTCCAAGTCAGGATGCTGTATGGGTTGGAGGGGAACTTGCAGGTGGTGGTATTCCCAAGCATCTGCTGTCCTTGTCCTTCTTGATGGTAGTGGTCGTGGGTTTGGAAGGTGCTGTTAAAGGAACCTTGGTGAATTCCTGCAGTGCATCTTGTAGATGGTACACACACTGCTGCTGCTGTGCATCGGTAGTGGAGGGAGTGAATATTCAAGGTGGGAGGGTGGAGTTCTGATCAATGAGCTGCTTTCTTGGACGCTTTCAAGTTTCTTGAGTGTTGTGGGAGCTGCACTCATCCAGGCAAGTGGAGAGCATTCCATCACACTCCTGACTTGTGCCTTGTAGATGATGCATAGGCTTTAGGAATTCTGGAGGTGAATTTGGCTCATTTGGTAGCCTATGGCCTCTTTGTCTGAAGGTCATGGATTTGAACTGCACTCAAGGGATCGAGCACTAGGCTAACACTACAGTGCTGTGCATTGCATTGTAGGAAGGATCAAGTAACCGAGAGGCACGATACTGCAGATGCTGGAAATCTGATGAAAGGCCATCGACCTGAAATGTCATCTCTGTTTCTCTTTCCACGGATACAGCCAGACTGGGTATTTTCAGCATTTTATGTTTTTATTCCAGGATTCCAAAAACCTGGATTAATAGTCCTGTTTGAGAATTTGAATTCAATTCGGAAAATAAGAAGCTGCTGTTGATATGCACGATGAGGAAGCTGTTGGATTTTCATTAACATCCAAACAGTTCACTAATGTCCTTTAGGGAAGGAAATCTGCCATCCTTACCTGGTCTGGCCATCATGTGACTCCAGACCCAAAGAGGCAGTGTAGTTGATTGTTAACTGCCCTCTGAAATGGCCTAGTAAGGCATTCAGTTCTAGGGCAATTAGGGATGAGTAACAAATGCTGGCCTTGCCAGCGATGCCTACTTCCCATGAAAGTATAAAATAAAAACTCTTAACTGGACTCTGAAGTGACTGAGTAATAAGGTACTCAGTTTGATGCAACTAGGGATGGGCAATAAATGCTGGGCTTTTCAGTGACAACCACGTGCTCAAAATAGATATCGTGTTACAAAAAAAGAGATAAAATAAAATGAAGTTACTTGAACTCTGTTCCAACAAAGTGTTTCAGCACCATTGTCAGATGAGCAACCCCCTCACTGTGATAGCCATGGGTTCCTCATAATGTTGCTAATTGATGAAGTCACTTTTACGAATTCACTCTCGAGCTCTGGAACTTTGCCTGCTATGATCACACATCAGAAACTCAGGCGATTGTGTTCCCTCATTTTCCAACTATTAAAACTACATTCTTCTATTCGTTCATGGGGTGTGGGCATCGTTGGCTAGGCCAGCATTTATTGCCCATACCTAATTGCCCTTGAAAAGGTGGTGGTGTGCTGCCTTCTTGAACCGCTGCAGTCCATGTGGTGTACTATGCGAAAGGTGTCCCTATTGTTGTGAATCGCCAATAACAACTTGTATTTAGATAGCACCGTCACTGTGGTAAAAACATCCCTTGCATGTTACTTTAGGGCTGGAGTCACATACAGGCCAGACCAGGTAAGGATGACAAATTTTCTCCGCTGAAAGGACATTAATTTCATAGGAGCACTACCAGGCAAAATTTGACACTGTGCCACCTAGGATGATATCAGGACAAGGGACTTTGGCTTAGCCAAAGTGATAGGTTTTAAGGAGTGGGTCATTTTAAAGGAGGAAAGAGATAGTGAGGTGGAGAGGTTTTGGGAGGGAACTCCAGAGTTTAGGGCCATGGTAGCTGAAGGCACGGCCGCCAATGGGGGAATGAAGGAAGTCAGGGGAGCACAAGAGGTCAGGGTTAGAGGAGTGTAGAGATCTCAGAGGGTTTTAAGACTGGAAAGCCAAAATAGACCCAAGTGATCTTGAATTAGGAAATTGCTTCCTTCTCTGCATTAATTTCTTGCAGATTGATGAGTGCACATGTACATCAAAAGAAAAGTTGCATTCGCATTTATATAAGCGTTCCAAATTTTCACTTGAAATCAAATGAGACAGTTTATATTTCCAGGGATACAGCAAAGAAAAACATGCAGAACACTCTAGACTTCATTACAGTACCAATTAAATCTAAACATACTGTACCCGCAATATAAGCATACTGACCAAATCACTCTAAACCCAAATGACTCAGAGACAGTACAAAGGCAGTAGTCACTGGATCATATACAGCACAAAAAGGAGGCCATTCAACCCATCATGCATGTGCCGGCTCTTTGAAAGAGCTATCCAATTAGAACCACACTCCCCCTCCACCCCCCCCCCACCCCCACACAATGTTCCTTTCCAAGTACTTATCCAATTCCCTTTTAAAAGTTATTATTGAATCTGCATACCCCTTACAGACAGTGCATTCCAGATCACAGCAACTTGCTGTGCAAACAAACTTTTCCTCACCTCCCCATTCTGGTCCTGTTGCCAATTATTTTGAATCTGAAGTGCTTGTATGACTGGCTGAGAATCCCAGTGTACCAATAAGTTATGGGTGTCTATAAATATTTGTGTAACTTTCTGGATGTACAAAGGATAGAAACAAGCTGCAAGTGGAACAAGAAAGTATTATTCATAAATTTTTCTAATGTTAATGTGGTTGAAAACTTCAGTTCTGATCAGCATTTTTAATCAGTTTCAATGACTCAATTACTATAAAATGGAAAAATATTAACTCAGTATTAACAAACTTTATGAGTTATGCTTCCAAGTAGTGTTTACAGTTTGCTTCTGCCACATGTACATCCAAAGTTAATAAAAAGAAAATGAAAAGAAAGACTTGCATTTATATCGCACTTTGCATGACTACTGAACATCTCAAAGTACTTTACAGCCAATGAAGTCACTCATTGTAATGTAGGAAGCAGAGCAGCCAATATGCACTCAGCAGACTGCCACAAATAGCAAAGTGATAATAACCAGATTATCTGCGTTTGTGATGTTGGTTGAGGGATAAATATTGGCTCGGACATTGGGGATAGTTTGCCTGTTCTTTGAAATAGTGCCATCCTAGCAGATGGGGCCTCAGTTTATTGTCTCATCCAAAGGACAGCAGCTCAGACAGTACAGCGCCGCACTGGAGTGTCAGCCTTGATCCTTGTGCGCAAGCCCAGAAGCGGGACTTGAACCTTGCATTTCCAAGCAAGGGCGCTACCCACTGAGCCACAGTGACACGTAACATTACAAAAGGACTTTCCAAACACCCTGCATATAAACCTCCCTTAAATGGAACGCATTTGAAGGGAACAGAATTTTTATGATAACCCTTTTTCTCTTTGATAAATGCTTCCTATGATGGTTCATTGCTCATCAAGGTAGTTTAGTGGATCACCAAAATGTTGTATCACATATTCAGGATTTCTGAAAAGGCTACTTAACTCAACAAAAATGTTCCTTTTTAGGCACATCTAAACCACACTTACACGCTTTTAATTAACCATACACCTCAATCGCTACCCTCCCAGGACGTCCATGTAATCTTCTTATGACCCCATTCATATTTTCTGCTTCACTAACTGATGGTTATATAAAGTTCAGTCTGACCTTCCCTTCTTCCCATTTATAGAACGTGGGGATCACTAGCACGGTCGATATTTACTCGCTCTATCTTCAGGTATCACGCCCCAAGGACTTCCATGTTAATCGTGCTCTGGAAACGTGGGTCATCTTTGTTGGTCGTACATGCATCCAGTTTGCGAGGCTCTTTAGAAAAGCCGTTCGTTGCCTGCCCCAATCTCTTTTACCATCGATCTTTCCCATTAGTACCAGACTTTCTAAGTCATGGCTTCTTATTATGTGCCCAAGAAATTCCAACTGTCTCTTCCTGATCTTGGTCAGCAGAGTTCCCTTGGTCTCAGATTTTACTCGCACCTCTTCATTGGTGGTGTGGCCTGTCCGAGATTCCTTCATTACTCACCTCTGAAAAGCAACAATTCTGCACCTCAATGCTCCTCCGCATTGCTTCACTGATCGGCTAACACTCGCTTCTGGACGTCAAAATTGGTGTGATGTAGCATTCCAGGATTCTTAGCTTTGTTTTCATGGCTAATTTGTTTCCCATCCCCATTTGCCATTGAGATGTTGGTGGTGAAAGGAAGATAACCAAGATTCGGGGCGGAATTTTACACCCCTGTTGTGGCAGGGGTGGGGCTGGAAAATGCAGCAAGCCATTCAAAAGTCCATTGACTTCAGTGGGATTGTAAAGTCCTGCTGGTCTAAAATTCTGCCCTTGGATTATTTGGCATGTTTCGCAACCTCAGCCAATCTCAAACTGCTTTAGTGCGAGTTAGGTATTTTTAAAGCATTCTCACTGTTATAATGCAGGAAACACACAAACCAATTTGCACAGAAATAGCAAGATCCCAGAAACAGAAATCTGAGCATCAGTCTGAGGGGTATGGACTGCAGCAGTTCAAGAAGGCAGCTCACAACCACTTTCTCAAGGGCAGTTAAGGATGGGCTATAAATGCTGGCCCAGCCAGTGATGCCCACATCCTGTGAACGAGTAAAAAATAATATTGGCCAGGGTGCCTGGGAGAACTCCATTGCTTTCGTCAATTTGTTCCATGGCAGGTTTCACGTTCACTGAGAGGGTGGATGGAGACTCGGTTTAACATCTCATCTGACAGAAAGCCCCTCCAACTTCTTCACTGGAGCGACAGCCTAGATTTTTCATCCGAGCCTCTGGAGTGGGCTGAGAACCCACACTCCCTGACTACAGAGGCATAAACACGACCGACTGAGCAATCGCTGACATCTGGTGGAGCTCCTTGTTGAACCACTGCAGCCCTTGTGGAGAGTTTTGTAGTTGTTCCCGAGTCCACGTTACCTTATTTGTGTGGGAGCAGAGGGACACATGGGACATGGGTCAGACCAGCAGATTTCCCTCCCTAAAAGGGCATCAATTGGATTTTTAGGACAATTTGACAACTTCATGATAACTTTTGCCTGAAGGCTGAGGGGGTTTGAACTCAGCTCGTCTGGAACATTTCCTTCAACCACTGGATTTTAAAATTATTCACTCGTGGGATGAGGGCGTCGCTGGCTAGGCCAACATTTATTGCCCATCCCTAATTGCCCTTGCGGCAGTGAGCTGCCTTCTTGAACCGCTGCAGTCCATGTGGTGTAGGTACACCCACAGTGCTGTTAGGGAGGGAGTTCCAGGATTTTGACCCAGCGACAGTGAAGGAACGGCCGATATATTTCCAAGTCAGGATGGTGAGTGAGCGGAACTTCCAGGTACTCCCCTGTGTCTGTTGCCCTTGTCCTTCTAGATGGTAGTGGTCGTGGGTTTGGAAGGTGCTGTCTAAGGAGGCTTGGTGAATTCCTGCAGTGCATCTTGTAGATGGTACTCACTGCTGCTACTGTGCATCGGTGGTGGAGGAAGCGAATGTTTGTGGATGGGGTGTCAATCAAGTGGGCTGCTTTGTCCTGGATGGTGTCAAGCTTCTTGAGTGTTGTTGGAGCTGCACTCATCCAGGCAAGTGGGGAGTATTCCATCAGACTCCTGATTTATGCCTTGTAGACGGTGGACAGGCTTTGGGGAGTCAGGAGGTGAATTATTCACCACAGGATTCCTAGCCTCTGACCTGCTCTTGTAGAGACAGTATTTATATGGCTAGTCCAGTTCATTTTCTGGTCAATGGTAACCCCCAGGATGTTGATAGTAGGGGATTCAGCAATGGCAATGGTTAGATTCTCTCTTGTTGGAGATGGTCATTGCCTGGAACTTGTGAGGCATGAATGTTACTTTCCACTTGTCAGCCCAAGCCTGGATATTGTCCAGGTCTTCCTGCATTTGGACCTGGACTGCTTCAGTAACTGAGGAGTTGTGAATGGTGCTGAACATTGTACAATCATCAGCGAACATCCCCGCCTCTGACCTTATGATGGAAGGAAGGTCATTGATGAAGCAACTGAAGATGATTGGGCCGAGGACACTACCCTGAGGAACTGGGTTACTAATTCCAGTAAGGTCACTGCACCACCATGCCCACCTGAATAGATGTGATATAAATTAGCAGAGAGCAGGCTGCAGGGTAGGTACATGAGACAACGAACTGCATTTCTGCACAATTAAGGGCGGCTAGCTAGCGTGAGAAGATAGGGAGGTGCCATTAATCTACAAAAAAATAAAGAAAACTTGCACTGATAATGCCACTCCTCCCCTCCCTCCCACTCCCACAACTTGCCAAATCCTAACTCCGTTTTTCCTTCTTACAATGACGGGACTAGCGTGATAGGCAGCTGTGCGGGCTGAATGCAGTGTTGAGCCCTGGGCATCACTGCGGGTGCTGTGGGAGAGCGAGGTTCGAGGGGAGCCAGCAAGTCGACGGCAGCATGTAGTGGCAGGAATCACAAAAGGCCATGCTTGTGTGTTTTCTCTCTCTCTCTCTCTGCTCGGTCAGGAGATATGTTTGTATAAGTGCTACCCGCAGTGTTCATCTGTTAAGTTCAGTTGTAAAGAACAACCTTTGATCAAAAAAAAATATGGTAACTGTTGGAGCCGAGCATGTGAACTGTGTCCAGAGTCCAGCAGGGTGACCGGGACTGTGATGAATGAGTTGCATCCCTCCTATGGTGAGAGACCTGAATGGACATCGACATATGTTAGAGCAATCTCTCGCCGTTTATTCTCACTGCACCAATAGTTATTGTAAAGGGAACTTAAGAGGATTAATATTTCGTAAATGATGTACAGTGCCCATATGGGTGCTGGAAGCAGATTTGATTGCAACTTTCAAAATGGAATTGGATGAATACTTGAAGAAGGAAAATATTAGCAGGCTATGGGGAAAGGGCAGAGTGTGTGAATAGCCTTCCAAACAGCGGCACCAGCACAAGGGTCTAAATGCAATTCTATAATAAAGCTTCCTCACTTTTTATATTTAGAGCGAAGGCCTCCAGTGCCACAGAGTGGGAAAGGCTGTCCTTTCACACCCTCCACATAGGTCACCAACCGTATGGAGTGTCCTGTCTCATTAACCATCAGGGAACTGCTGGGGTTTGCGCCTAACTGAAGCCATCGAGCTGAACTCACAAACATGGCCCAGAATTCTGGAGGTCTGCATGAAAGAAAAGCCAAAGGAGAACTACGTTGAGTTTTCTCCAATGTATCACCCTCCTCCTCAGTCCCGCAGTAGCTGGTGGCCCTCTTCGTTAACTCAGCCATTCCTCACGTATGAGCCGAGATGGGCTATTTGACTGAGGGTGGCATCGCTGAGCCCAATCCCATACTCAGCCAACATCTGCAGGCGTTGGATCACTGCGCAGCTATCAGGAGCAGGGAACCTGGCCCATCTTTTTTTTATTCATTTTCTCTTCAGCTCAGGGACCTCAAAAACTAATTCTATCACTGTACCTCCAGTTGGCAGCAGCCTTGCCTATGAGCCAGAAGGTCGTGGGTTCAAGTCCCGCACTGAGATGTCAGCAGAAAACCCAAGCTGACACTCCAGTCCAGGACTGACAGAGTGCTGCATTGACCGGGGGGGGAATGCCTTGTGGATGAGACGTTAAAACAAGGCCCAGGCACAAGTGACTATAAAAGATCCCACAGATGATACTTTGAAGAATAGCGAAGGACTTGTTCCTGATGTCCTGTGATCAGTATTTACATCTAAAAAAAACCCCACATTATCCAGGTCATTTTCAATTCGCAGGATCTTGCAGTGCATCAACTGGCACTACATTGCCTACATCTTCTCGATTCTCTACCTGCACCTAGAGACACATGAAACACATACCTATCTCTGTTGTCATAGCTGGTTTTTCCCAGAACTTCCCCTTGTTATTTCTTACTTCCACCCATATGGATTCTACATCTTCTGATCCAAGAACCTTTCTTGCTATCGTATTTATTCCATCTGTCACCACAGGCTATAGCTGAAGGAGAACCATTCCACATCAAGCATGGCTGACCAGGAGACTCTGCTGCTCCTTCTGGCTGCCATAGGTGTATTGGAAAGATTTGTGGCTATGTTACGAACACACCTTCTTTGGCCATCAAGACCTGGGGTGGGGCTAGAACCCAAAGCTTCTGGCTCAGAGGCAGGGACATGGGGCACTACCCACTGTACCACAAGACCTCAAACTTCCCAAATCAGTGGCTTGCAAGTATTTTCACTGGAAGGATTCCTCCTCAAATGGACTAGTAACCAGAGACCCCTCTTCTAAATCATAATACAGCTTCTCAAAGGCAACTAGAGATGGGCAATAAATGCTGGCCTTGCCAGCGATGTTCACATCCCCTGAATGAATTAAAAATATCATACCCATGACATTAAAATGTTGCATGCAAAGAGTGTTTTAAAAATGCTTTTAAGTAAACAAACTATTGACTTGCACATATTTACTTACAGATTCCTTACAAACATAGCAATCTTCATGCTATTCTCAGTTCCCAAACATGTGCGCTCCCCTCGGACAGAAATAAATAAAATACTTTTAAATAAAGTCCAGGAGTTAAAGGTGTGGCTTAAAGGTTTGTGTGGGAGGAATGGGTTTCAGTTCATGGGGCACTGGCACCTGTACTGGGGTAGAAGGGAGCTGTTCCGGTGGGACAGGTTTCACTTGAACCATGCTGGGGTCAGTGTCCTGGCGAACTGAATGACTAGGGCTGTAGAGAGGACTTTAAGCTAAATAGAGAGGGGGAGGGTTCTGGAGATGGGATACGTAGGCTTACAAAGCAAAAGGATATGGCAGCCTTGCAGGGCAGCTATTTGGGTAATGATATCCAGAGTGTGTCAGAAAGGGACAGGGTGCACAAACATAAAAAAAAAACAGCAGCAAGTAGGGTCAAAGGGGGAAAAAATGGTAAAAAAAAAAGGCAATATTAATGGCCCTTTATTTAAATGCATGTAGTATTCGGAACAAAATAAATGAATTAATGGCACAAATAGAGGTTAATGGGTATGATCTTACAGCCATTACGGAGATGTGGTTACAAGGAGATCAAAGCTGGGAACTAAGTATTCAGGGGTATGTGACTTTTCGGAAAGACAGGCAGGAAGGAAAGGGTGGTGGGGTAGCTTTGTTAGTATGAGATGGAATAAGTACGATAGCAAGAAATGATCTTGGATAGGAAGATGTAGAATCCATATGGGTGGAGGTAAGAAATAACAAGGGGAAGAAGACACTGGTGGGAATAGTCTATAGGCTCCCTAACAGTAGCTATACTGTAGGACAGAAAATACATCAGGAGATAATGAGGGCATGTAAAAAAGGCAGTACATTAATCATGGGTGACTTTAATCTTCATGTAGATTGGGAAAATCAAATTGGCAGAGGTAGACACGAGCAAGAATTCACAGAGTGTACTTGGGATAGTTTCCTAGAACACTATGTTGTTGATCCAACCAAGGATCAGGCTATTTTGGATCTGGTAATGTGTAATGAGGCAGGTTTAATAAATGTTCTCAGAGTAAAAGATCTCCCAGTGACCATAACATAGTAGAATTTAGCAATCAGTTTGAGAGTGAGAAACTTGGGTCGGAAACAACTGTGCTAATCTTAAATATGGGTAACCATAAAGGAATGAGGGCAGAGTTGGCTGGAGTGGACTGGGAAAGGACCTTAGCAGAAAAGATGGTTGATGCACAACAGCAGACGTTTAAGAGAATAGTTCACAGCTCACAACAAAGACATATCCCAGTGAGGGAGAAGGATTCTAGGAAGGGGATAAACCACCCATGGTTAACCAAGGAAGTTAAGGATAGTGTCAAATTGAATGAAAAAATATACAATGTGGCAAAGATTAGTGGTAAGCCAGAGGATTAGACAAGTTTTAAAAACCAACAAAAGACGATCAAAAAAAGTAAAGAGGGAGAAAATAAACTTTGAGGGCAAACTAGCAAGTAATGTAAAACGCACAATTAGAGCTCTTTTAACTGTATAAAAAGGAAGAGAGAGGCCAAAGTGAACATAGGCCCCTTAGAGAATGAGGCTGGGGAAATAATAATGAGGAACCAGGGAATTGCAGAGGAGTTGAACAAATACTTTTCATCAGTCTTCATGGCAGACGGCACTAATAGCATTCCAAAAAATACTAAATAATCAAGGGGCAAAAGAGGGGGAGGAAATAAATGCAATAACGATCACTAGAGAAAAAGTTCTAGGGAAACTAATGGGGCTAAAGGCTGATAAGTCCCCAGGAGCTGATGGGTTGTATCCTAGGATATTAAAGGAAGTAGCTACAGAGATAGTGAATTCATGGCAGTAATCTTCCAAGAATCCTCAGATTCTGGAAAAGTCCCAGAGGAAAAGTCCCAGGGGAGGAAGCAAAATTCTTAAGTTGCACCAAGGAGAACTTTTCTAGCCGGTACATAGAAAGCCCAACAAGAGAGGGGGCAGTTCTAGACCTAATATTTGTAAATGATCTCAGGCAGGTGGAAGGCATGTCAGCCCAGGGCAGGTGATGCGTAATGCGTGATGCTCTGGGGACCTGGGACCTGGCAGATGGTCAAATCTGAATTCAATACAAATCTGGAATAAGAAGTCTTATGTCCTTTAGGGAAGGAAATCTGGCCTCCATGTGACTCCAGACCTGCAGCAATGTGTTTGACTCTTCAAAATGCCCTCTGAACAAGGTCAGTTGGGGATGGGCAATAAAAGTTGTTCACTGGGGAATGGCTAACTTTACTAAGATGAGATACGATTTGGCCCAAGTGGACTGGGAGTAGCTACTTGCAGTTAAAACTGTGTCAGAGCAGTGGGAGGCATTGGAGGAGGAAATAGTGAGAGTACAGGGCAAATATGTTCCCGTAAAGACAAGGGGCGGGGCGGGGGGGTCGGGGGCAGGTGGGTGGGGGGACCAAGTCTGGAGAACCCTGGATGTCAAGGGACATAAAGTTTAGGATTAAAAAAAAAAGAGAAGCTTATGGCAGACACCGAGGGCTCAATATGGCAGAGTCCCTAGAGGAGTATAAAAAGTGCAGGGGGGAACTTAAAAAGGAAATGAGGAAAGTTAAGAGAGTGCATGAGAAAGCATTGGTGGGTAGAATAAAGGAACCTCAAAGGGGCTTTTTAAATATATAAAGAGCAAGAGAATAACTAGGGAAAGAGTAGGGCCAATTAGGGGCCATAGAGGTAATCTGTGTGTGTAGACCCAGAAGACGTGGGTATAGCCCTCAAGAATACTTTGCATCGGTCTTCACAATGGAAAAGGACGACAAAGGTATAGACATCATGGTGGAGGACTGTAAAATATTAGAGGAAGTTAACATCAGGCAGAATATTCTCCCCCGTTGAAGGGGAAGCTTAGGAGCAGGTGTGCCTCCCAGCAGTGCCCCAATCAGGGGCACACCTCCATTTTATGTGGGCGGGCCAATTAAGGCCCGCCCAGCGTGATGTCCACAAGGAAGCACTATGCGTTACCTGTGCGCTCTTTTGCACATGCGCACAAAAGAGCACACTCATCTCCCTGAGGCTAAGTGCTGCCTCAGGGAGATCGGAGCCAAATTTAAAATAACTCCCCTGACATGTCCCCTCATGTGATACTGCCGCATTACTTACATGTCCATCACTTTCATTAACACTTCTATTAAAAATTTAAAAACCTACATGAAACCTCATCCCGCCCGTGGATGAGGTTTGATGCTTTTTCTAATGTCCGCCGGGGCTCCCAGCCTGCCCGCTAACCTTAAGGTTAGACGGGCAGGTCCATTAATTACGTTAATTACTTTATCAATGGCCTCAATTGGCCATTGACAGGTCAGCGGGGCGCACAGCTGATTTGGCTGAGCCCCCACCCACCTGAGAATCGAAATGGGGCACGATGACATCAGGAGATCTGCCCGACGTGATCCCGCGTCATTTTACGTGTTAGCAAGCAGGCCCCGCCCCCCCCGCTCGCCGACTGGGAAATGCTGGCCATAGAGAGAGAGGAGGTACTAGCGGGTTTAGTGGCCTTAAAATTGGATAAATCCACAGGCCCAGATGAGATGTATCCCAGGCTATTGAGTGGGGCAAGGGAAGAGATATCAGAGGCCCTGGCGTAATTTTCAAATCCTCTCTGGCCACAGGTGAGGTGCCTGAGGACTGCTAACATTGCCCCATTATTAAAAAAGGAAGGAAGGGACAGACCAGGAAATTACAGGCCAGTCAGTCTAACCTCAGTGGTGGGGAAGCTACTAGAAAGAATTCTGAGGGACAGGATATATTTGCACTTGGAGAGACACGGATTAATCAGGAATAGTCAGCATGGGTTTGTTAAGGGAAGGCCATGTTTGACAAATTTGATTGAATTTTAACCAGGAGTGTTGATGAGGGTAATGCATTTGATGTGGTTTACGTGGACTTTAGCAAGGATTTTGATAAGGTCCCTCATGGCAGACTAGTCAAAAAAATAAGAGCCCATGGGATCCAAGGCAAAGTGGCACGTTGGATCCAAAATTGGCCGAGAGGCAGGAAGCAGAGGGTGATGGTGGAGGGATGTTTCTGTGACTGGAAGTCTGTTTCCAGTGGGGTTCCACAGGGCTCGGTTCTGGGGCCCTTGCTGTTTGTGGTGTACATAAATGATTTTGATTTAAATGTAGGGGGGTATGGTCAAGAAGTTTGTGGATGACACGAAAATTGGTAGAGTGGTAAATAGTGAGGATGATAGCCATAAACTGCAGGAGGATATCAATGGACTGGTCAGGTGAGCAGAGCAGTGGCAAATGGAATTCAACCTGGAAAAGTGTGAGGTAATGCACTTGGGGAGGGCTAACAAGGCAAAGGGATTACACTATGAATGGTAGGACCGTGGGAAGTACTGGAGATCAGAGGGACATTGGTATGCATATTCATAGATCCCTGAAGGTAGCAGGGCAGGTAGATAAGACGGTTAAGAAGGCACATGGGATACTTGACTTTATTAGCTGAGGCATAGAATACAAGAGCAGGGAGATTATGCTAGAACTGTATAAAACGCTGGTTAGGCCACAAGTGGAGTACTGTGTGCAGTTCTGGTCACCACATTATAGGAAGGATGTGATTGCACTGGAGAGGGTGCAGAGGAGATTTACCAGGATGCTGCCTGGGCTGGAGAGTCTGAGCTATGAGGAAAGATTGGACAGGATGGGGTTGTTTTCCTTGGAGCAGCGAAGGTTACGAAGAGACCTGATAGAGGTGTATAAGATTATGAGGCACATAGATAGGGTAGATAGGAAGGCATTTTTTCCATTAGTGGAGGGGTCAATATCCAGGGGATATAGATTTAAGGTAAGAGGTAGAATGTTAAGAGGGAAGTTGAGGAGAATTTTTTTCACCCAGTGGGTGGTGGGAGTCTGGAACTCATGTAACTCACCGCCTGAAAGGGTGGTTGAGTCAGAAACTCTTGTAACATTTAAAAAGAATTTAGATATTCACTTGCATTGCCATAGCCACCAGGGCTATGGGCTAAGTGCTGGAAAATGGGGATAGTGTAGTCAGATCTTTGTTGACCGGCTTGGACACGATGGGCCGAATGGCCTCGTTCTGTGCTGTAAATGTCTATGAGTCTATGGATTGGAAAACTACCAATGTAACACCCTTATTCAAAAAGGAAGGGAGACAAAAAACAAGTAACTGTAGGCCAGTTAGCTTAACACCTGTCATTGGGAAAATGTTAGAGTCTATTATAAAGCAAGTAATAGCAGAGCATTTAGAAATGCAAATTATAATCAAGCAGAGTTAGCATGGCTTCATGAAGGGGAAATCATACCTGACAAATTTGTTATAATTCTTTGAGGAGGTAACAAGCAGGATAGATAAAAGGGAACCAGTAGATGTAATGTATTTGAATTTCCAAAAGGGGTTTGATAAGGTACCGCACATGAGGCTACTTAATAAGAGAAGAACCCATGGTTTTGGTGTTAGTATATTAGCATGGATAGAGGATTGGCTAACTAATAGAAGACAGAGAGTTGGGATAAGGGGGGCATTTTCAGGATGGCAACCTGCAACTAGTGGAGCGCCACAGGAATCAGTGCTGGGGGTCAATTATTTACAATATATACCAATGACTTGGATGAGGGAAATTAATGTACTATTGCCAAGTTTGCAGATGACACAAAAATAGGTGGGAAGGCAAATGGTGAGGATGACACACACAGTCTACAGAGGGATATAGACAGGTTAAGTGAGTAGGATGGGATATAATGTGGGAAAATGTGAGGTTATGCACTTTGGCAGGAAGAATAGAGGAGCTGAACATTATTTAAATGGAGAAAGACTGCAGAAAGCTACAGCACAGAGGGATTTGGGGGTCTTGTGCATGAATCACAAAAGCTAACATACAAGTTCAGCAGGTAATAGGGAAGGCAAATGGAATGTTGGCCTTTATTCCAAAGGGAATGGAGTATAAAAATAGCTTTTAGTCTTGCTAAAACTATACAAGGCACTAGTTAATACCTAGACACTAGTTAACACCTAGAATACTGTGAACAGTTTTAGTCCCCTTATCTAAGGAAAGATATACTGGCATTGGAGGCAGTCCAGAGAAGGTTCACTAGGTTGATCCCGGGTATGGAGGGATTTTCTTATGAGGAGAGGTTGAGTAGGTTGGGCCTGTACTCATTGGAGTTTAGAAGAATGAGAGGCAACCATATTGAAACATGTAAGATTCTTAGGGAGCTTGACAGGGTAGATGCTGAGAGGTTGTTTCCCCTTGTGGGAGAGTCTAGGACCAGAGGGCATAATCTCAGACTAAGGGGGCATCCATTTAAAACAGAGATGAGGAGGAATTTCTTCTCTCAGAGGATGGTGAACCTATGGAATTCTTTGCCGCAGAGAGCTGTAGAGGCTGGGTCATTAAGTATATTCAAGGCTGAGATAGGCAGATTTTTAATCAGTAAGGGAATCAAGGGTTATGGGGAAAAGACAGGAAACTGGAGTTGAGGATTATCAGATCAGCCATGACCTCATTGAATGGTGCCATAGACTCGATGGGCCGATTGGCCTAGTTCTGCTCCTACATCTCATGGTCTTTATGGTCTTGTGAGGCAGCCAGCCTGTTCTGCGCTGTTCATGTGGTGGCCACATTCAGCTCATGTTTTTGACTGTCCACGTAAGCACTTGAGCATTATGTTGCAGACCCCTTGGAAAGCCTCTGAAGACCCCAAGGAGGCTGTAGACTCCATTTTGAGAAAAGCTGCCCCACGTTACAGCAGTGACTAACACTTCAAAAGAATTTCATTGGCTGCAAAACGCTTTGGGGCATCCGGAGTTTGTGAAAGGCGCTATATAAATGCAGATTGGCATCTTCTTTGCTTCTGTCACTGGTGTTTTGTCAGGATGGGGGAGCCTCAGCACAACATTCAGTTCAAAGCCCAGTCTGACTGGGCTTAATTGTACTGCTACTTTCCTTTGTGTAAATAGTTCCAGGGCACAGCGCTGAAGGCTTGGGGCCGATGTTTATTTTAGCAACAAGATGTGAAGAATAATTAAAAAATAAACAGCGGAAAGGAGCCGGAGCAGAAGATAAGGACCCTCCTCCCGTCAAGCAGCTGTCCCCTGTTTACACCCAAAGTCTGCCACCGAACCCCGACCGCCCCCCCCCAACACTTCATGCTGCTTCGGGTTGTAACTCGATCGCAGGTTCTGCGCTGTAATGAAGAGGTTGTGCATTTGAAACGTGAATCAATTGCAGTGACCCATCACCACCTTTGGCACATAGAACCCTGCTGGTAGCCCATCTGACAGTAGTTGAGTTCACTCCTGTTAATGGCAGTCTGTCATCCCCTAGTGTTTCATTGGAACAAGCCATCGAATCAAATACTCTCACAGAATGTATGGGCATCTAAACACACAGCCAGATTCCTCATTTAACACACATTTTTCTGTAATCCGCCAACATAATATTATCCTAAGTGGCCCTGTAGCTCTGTGTGAATAGTAAAAGGATTCAGCAGTCTGGATACTGGGAAGCTATTTCCTCTGGTGGGGGAAATCAAAGACAAAAAGACACAATCTCGAAATTAGAGTTTTCTTTCTTTATTCTCGTGTGGGATGTGGGCATCACTGGTAGGGTCAGTATTTCATAGAGTTTTACAGCAAGGAAAGGCCATTCAGCCCATCGTGTCAGTGCCAGTCATCAAGTGTTTATCTACTGTAATCCCATTTTCCAGCACTTGGCTCGTAGCCCTGTACGCTATGGCATTTCAAGTGTTCATAAATGCTGTGAAGGTTCCCCCACCCCCCCCACTCTACCACCCTTTCAGGCAGTGAGTTCCAGATACCTCAACCTCCCCTCCTCCACCCTCTGGGTGAAACAGGTTTTCCTCAAGTCCCCTCTAAACTTCCTGCCTCTTACCTTAAATCTATGACCCCTGGTTATTGACCTCTCCACCAAGAGGAAACTTCCAACTACGCACCTCATAATTTTGTATACCTCAGTCAGGTCCACCCTCAGCCTTCCCTGCTCTAAGGGAAACAACCACAACCTATCTAGTCTCTCTTCCTAGCTGAAACGTTCCAGCCCAGGCAACATCCTGGTGAATCTCCTCTGCACCCTCTCCAGTGCAATCACATCCTTCCTATAGTGTGGCAACCAGAACTGCACACAGTAATCCAGCTGTGGCCTAACCAGCGTTTTATAACCATCATAACCTCCCCGCCCTTATATTTTATGCCTCGATTAATAAAGGCAAATATCCCATAAGCCTTCTTAACTACCTTACCTACCTGTCCTGCTGCCTTCAAGGATCTATGGACATTCAAACCAAGGTTCCTCTGACCCTCTGTACTTCCTTGGATCCCACCCGTCCTATGCCACTCATTGTTGCCCATCCCTAATTGCCCTTGGACCGAGTGGCTTGCTGGGCCATTTCAGAGGGCAGTTAGGAGTCAACCACATTGCTGTGGGTCTGGAGTCACGTGCAGGCCAGACCGGGTAAGGATGGCAGATTTCCTTCCCCGAAGGGTATTAGTGAACCAATGACATTATAGCAACTGAGGATCATTTCATGGTCACCATTACTGAGGCTAGCTTTCAATTCCAAATTCATTAACTGAATTCAAATTCCACCAGATGCCACTGCCCCCCCCCCAGGCATTAGCCTGGGTCTCTGGATTACGAGTCCAATGACATTGCCACTACACCACCCTCTCTCTCCAGGGGCGAAATCACCTCTTCACAAGACGGCTGGAATTTCCTGAACTGGCCATGGGCAGGACTGGCTTCAGGGGAATCAGCTGCTGGCCAAAAGTCCACTGACTTTCGGTGGGACCAGATGACCCCTGGCAGCAGACGGAGCTGGAAAATCCCACCCAAAGGGTCGTGGAACATTAGGACTCTCCCACTCAAAAGGCTGTGGACCAATTGGATTCCAAGACCGAGATTGAAAGAGTTTCTTCGGTGTAGGGTGAAGGGTAACAGGCGATGTGGAGCAAAGGCAGGTAAAGAAAGCTCAAGTAGAGATCAGACATGATCTAGCTGAATGGTGGAACAGGCTAGAATGGTCTACTGTTCCTAACCTGAATTTATACTCTGGACCCTTTTCCCTCCCCCATAAAAGAATAACTTTAAAGCACTTTTCTTAACGGCTTTATTCTTCCTCTTGACTTCCCCACCCATTGGCTAATTCCAGGAAAGTACTGGCGCCTGGGTATGTTTTCATTGGCTAGTTTGCAATCAAAACCCATGTTTGAATTGGCCGATTGGTGCTCACTGATCTGAGCGAGTGAGTTCAAGTAAGATTCTTGAAGCAACAAGGTATCTGAGCAGCAAGAGGCAAGCAGAGTGAATAGAGAAAGTGGCAAGCAAGGTTATGTTTATTAATATGTGAGTTGTTAACGTACGGTTAGCTGTTCAACTGATGATTGGATTCTCCTTCAATGTAATTGGTGGGAAAATTCAACTCATGGCTGCCTGTCTTGTGCCTGAAAAAGGGACGTCCCAGAGTTGAAAACGTTGGGGGTGGATGGCACATTTTGGTCAACCCATTGATAGCCAAGGTCACCCTAATGCCATATGTAGCACCTGAAACAACAACTACTTGCATTTTCATAGCACCTTTGAAGGTAGTAAAATGTCCCAAAGCTTTTCATTGAAGAAACAGGCAGAAATTAGCTTTAAGATGGAAATTAGGGTCCAACACATGCTGTAGTGGTAATATCACTGAACTAGTCATCCAGAGGATCAAGCTAATGCTCTTGAAATTTAAATTCTATTAATTAATCTCAAGTTGAAAGCTAGTGTCAGTAATGGTGACCACCAAACTATCACCGATTGTCGTAAAAAAATCCATCCAGTTCACAAAAGTTTAGGGAAGGAGATCGGGTCTGGCCTACATGTGACTCCAGACCCACAGCCATGTGGTTGACTCTGAACTGCCAAGCAAGCCACTAAGTTGTTCAAAAACCACAACAGGAGAATTGGGCTGCGGCAGTTCAAGGAGGTGGCTCATCACCACCTTCTGAAAGGCAATTAGGGGTGGTTAATAAATGTTGGCCTTGCCAGTGATGCCCACATCCCATGAAGGAATTATATAAAGAATGCAGAATTCAAAGAATTTCTATGATGCCTTTCACAAGCTCAGGAACAAAGGAAATGGGTTAGCCAAACTTGTCCACGAACAGCTATGTGATAATGGCCTGATTATCCGTTTTTGGTACTGTTGTTTGAGGGATACATGTTGGCCAGGGCACCTTCTTTTCTTTGGAATTGGTGTCATGGGATCTTTTACGGGCGCCATTGAGGGAGGGCGGATCTCCAGTTTAACGTCTCACCCAGAACCACTGGCAGTGCTGCACTCCCTCAGTGAAGAGCTGCACTCCCTCAGTGAAATTCTGCACTCCCTCAGTGCTGCACTCCCTCAGTGAAGTGCTGCACTCCCTCAGTGAAGTGCTGCACTCCCTCAGTGCTGCACTCCCTCAGGGAAATTCTGCACTCCCTCAGTGCTGCACTCCCTCAGGGAAATTCTGCACTCCTTCAGTGAAGTGCTGCATTCCCTCAGTGCTGCACTCCCTCAGTGAAGTGCTGCACTAGAAGTCTTAGGCTAAACATTTCTGCTCAAGTGCAAGTCACTATTGCAGTCCAAGAGACAGTACAGGATAGAGCAGCAACAGTGTTAATAGACAGGACAAGGAAATAAAAGTAGTGATAAAACTACAAATATAACAAAAACAGGGGTGAGTATAGGAGCAAGGTAAGGGATGAAGAAACCAATTAGAACAGAGCAATTAGAACTGGAGAAAAATCTTTTAAAAAGCACAATAAGTTTCTCTACATGTTCATTGAAGTCAGGTTATAAAGGAAAAAGCTGATAGATTCTGGGATGGCGGAGGGGGTTCGAGGGATTACGACCAAGGAATGTTCTTAAAGAATTCTTTGTGTCCGTCTTTTCAAATTAATCTGCTTTCCCTTTGCAGGGTTGGAACTTGAGCAGCAAAGCCCATTTTGAAATGACCCACAAAACGGTGATAAGAATCACAAAATACCTGCAAAAAAACCAAAGCACCATTGCCTGTCAGACTTTGATTGTTAAAGGAGGTGGAAGTGAAGTCGGGTCCACCTTGATGAATATCTCCTAATGTGGGAATTCTGCCAAATGACTGGAAAAGCAAACGTACTGCCAATTCATAAAATGGAACCGAGGGATAAGCCAGGGAACTCAGAACTTGTGTAGTGCCTTGGGGGTGCTTTTCTACTTGATAGGTGCAATAGGCAGAATATTAACGTAAAAGCAAAATACCGCGGATGCTGGAAATCTGAATCAAAAACAAAAATATAAATAAAAATAGCTGGAGAAACTCAGCAGGTCTGATAGCATCTGCGAAGAGGAATACAGTTAACATTTTGAGTCCATATGACTCTTCGTCAGAGCTGAGGAAATATAGAAATGAGGTGAAATATAAGCTGGTAGAGGGAGGTGGGACAGGTAGAGCTGGATAGAGGGCCAGTGATAGGTGGAGGCAAAGAAGAGAATGTCAAAGGTGTCATAGACTAAAGGACAAAGGGGTGTTGACAGTCTTAATATTATCTAAGGAATGTGCTAATGGGGGCATTAAGGGGAGAAAGCAGGACAAGCAAGTGACAGATGGCCCTAGTGGGGGTGGGGTGGGGGGAAGCGATCGAAATGGGCTAAAAGGTGGAGACAAGACAATAGATTGAAATAAGTTTTAAAAATCGGTGGGAAAAGAAAAATATATTTTTTTAAAATTATAAATTATTGGAAAAAAGGGGATCGGAAAAAGGGTGGGGATGGAGGAGAGAGTTCATGATCTGAGTTGTTGAACTCAATGTTAAGTCCGGAAGGCTGTAAAGTGCCTAATTGGAAGATGAGGTGCTGTTCCTCCAGTTTGCGTTGAGCTTCACTGGAACATTGCAGCAGGCTAAGGACGGACATGTGGGCATGAGAGCAGGGTGGTGTGTTGAAATGGCAAGTGACAGGGAGGTCTGGGTCATGCTTGTGGGCAGACCGAAGGTGTTCCACAAAGCGGTCACCTAGTCTGCGTTTGGTCTCTCCAATGTGGAGGAAATCACATTGGGAGCAGCGAATGCAGTAGACTAAATTGAGGGAAGTTCAAGTGAAATGTTGCTTCACTTGAAAGGAGTATATTAATGTATGTTGCTTTCTTTATAAATTGGTTCAGTACAAACTTTAAGTAGTTGAAAGATGAAGACATTATTCTCTATTTGCTTGATTTGGATCGAAGTCACAATGCTTGAGTGTGACAACAAAAACTTGCATTTATGTAGCACCTTCAACACAGTAAAAATGTCCCGAGGGTGTTTGGTATCAAACAAAATTTGACACCGAGTGACGTAAGTAGATATTAGGGTAGGTGTCCAAAAGCTTGGTCAAAGCTGTAGGTTCTAACAAGTGATATGAAGAAAGAGGGAGGTGAAGAGGTTTAGGGAGGAATTTCAGAAAGTAGACACGGCCACCAAAGGTATTGTGATGGGCCGGGATTTGTCGGGCGGGAGGTCTGGACCACCAGTCAGAGAGCCGGCGGGGGTCCCTGTCAGTCCCATAGTGAGGGGCGGGGGACCCGATAGAATCAAGTGCCCGACAGGCACTTAAGTAGCCACTGTCGAGTCGCTCCCCTGCAGCTCTTCACTGCCGCCAGCAGGAGCGGTGGCAACTGGCGGTAATGCACCCACCAGACGCCCATGATTGCCCAGGGACTCCGACCAAAGGTGAGAGAAGGCGGGATGGGGATTGCAGGGTGGGGTCTGGGGGGTTGGAAGCAAGGGTGTGGCTTTCAGTGGCACTCACCCTCCTTCCCGATGCCTCGTCCCGCGAGAGGGCACAGAGTGCCTGACTACGAGGGACCCCTTCCCCCCCACCCCCCACCTCCCACGAGGCCACTTTGCTGGGCAGCCCCTTCTGAGATGCAGGAAAGTTGTGCCGTCCCCATTTAGTCCCTGAGCCACCATTAAATTACGATGGGCTCAGGGGCAATGGTTGTCAATTGGCTCATTAATGAGGCTGACTGACATCCTGGGGCCTGTGGTCATGAACCTCGTGTCCAGTCCCTTCTGCCCTCCAGTTTAATCGGCGGAGGTTTCGATGCCGCCAGGAGACCAACGCTGGGCCTCTCTTGCGATCGCGACCCCACCGCCAAGTTTCCCATGGCGATGGACTACATTAAATCTAGACCCTGTAAGAGGCCATGATTGTAGGCTTTGGGGGAAGAGAAAACTTTGCAGAGATAGAGAAGGGAGAGGCCATGTGGTGTTTTGAGCCCCTTTTGCTGTATTCATCGGATCATTAAATGATCCTGCATAGGAGGCCATTCGTTCCATCAGGCCTGTGCCAGCTCTTTGGTAGCATTATACAAATAGTCCCACTCCTCTGCGCTTTCCCCACAACCCTGCAAATTTTCCCTCAGACAAGTTTCACACATGCCCTTGTCCTTCACCATCTCTCTCCCTTCTAACTTAAGGCTTTTAGATTTCTCTCAGCCTCCTCTAAGACTTCCCACCATCTAAACCTCCACAGGCACCAACATCAAAGAACCTGGCAGCACAGGAGGAGGCCATTCAGCATTATCTTCAATCTGGTCTCTTTGGCTACCAACCCGCCTGCCAGTGGAAACAATTTCTCCTTATTTACTCCATCAGGAATACTCCCATAGATTTGCCACTATAACTCTGAAATAATAAAACATTCCCCAAAAAAACCTCTTTACTAGGGAAGCTCACTGCTGCGCTAGCAAGGTGAGTTGACAGTTCTGATTGGACACGAGCCTGGAGGCTTCATCTCATGACCTAACACCATTGGCCACCTGACAGGCCTACCTTGGATGCATTGCTCACTTTCTGATTGGCCTGAGTAGGCAAACTCTTTGCCACCTCATAGGATGGCTCTTGACCATCAATCAAACAACCTCTATTCCCCAATCCCCAACATTTTCACAGCTCGTAAATGAAAGCATTCAAATAAAAAACCTTTTTTTTTTAAATGCCCTTATGATCTTACTGTTGGATTTTGCCCACAGCATTAGCCCAGTAATTAATCTTTAATCCTTTAAGAGGTCTTTGTCCTCCTTGGAGAAGAGAGGAGATTTGATAGAGGTTTTTTAAAACATGTGGGGTCTGGGCAGAGTAGATAGGGAGAAACTGTTCCCATTGGTGGAAGGATTGAGAACGAGAGGGCCCTGAATTACAGTCACTGCCAAAAGAGCTGCAGATGATGTGCAAAATCTTTTTCACGCAGCGAGTGGTTAGGGTCTGGAATGCACTGCCAAGATTGTGATGGAGGCAGGGTCAATCATGGCTTTCAAAAGGGAATTGAATAAGCACCTGAAGGGAAACCACTTGCAAGGCTACGGGAAATGGCAGGGGAGTGGGACTAGCTGTGTTGCTCTTGCAGTGAGACAGCACAGACACTACAGGTCACACACAGAATCACAGAATCACTGTGCAGAAGAGACCCTTCAGCCCATCGAGTCTGCACCGACACGTGAGAAACACCTGACCTACCTACCTAATCCCATTTACCAGCACTTGGCCCATAGCCTTGAGTGTTATGACGTGCCAAGTGCTCATCCAGGTACTTTTTAAAGGATGTGAGGCAACCCGCCTCCCCCACCCTCCCAGGCAGCGCATTCCAGACCGTCACCACCCTCTGGGTAAAAAAGTTTTCCTCACATCCCCCCTAAATCTCCTGCCCCTCACCTTGAACTTATACCCCCTTGTGACTCACCCTTCAACTAAGGGGAACAGCTGCTCCCTATCCACCCTGTCCATGCCCCTCAGAATCTTGTACACTTCGATCAGGCCGCCCCTCATCTTCTCTGCTCCAATGAAAACAACCCAAGTCTATCCAACCTCTCTTCATAACTTAAACATTTCAATGGTCGAACGGCCTCCCTCTCTTCTGTAACCATTCCATGATTTTATGAGCTGCTGGAGGCTCCAGGACAGTCTATGAAGCTTGGCAGAACGACCAGGAAGGGGAAGAGTTTGCGGATGTGATTTAATGCTAGGTCAATGAGATGAAGAAAGAGGCTTATAGATTTTTTAAAAATTATTCATTCACGGGATGTGGGCGTTGCTGGCTAGGTCATCATTGCCCATCCCTAGTTGCCCTTGAGAAGATGACGGTGAGCTGCCTTCTTGAACTGCTGCAGTCCATGTGGTGTAGGTACACCCACAGTGCTGTTTGGGAGTGAGTTCCAGGATTTTGACCCAGCGACAGTGAAGGAACGACGATATATTTCCAAGTTAGGTTGGTGAGTGACTTGGAAGGGAACTTCCAGGTGGTGGTGTTCCCATGTATCTGCTGCCCTTGTCTTTCTAGATAGTAGCAGCCATGGTAGGATATCCCAAGGAGTAGGATCAGGGGTGAAAGAAGTGGGTATATATAGGAGTCAGGCCAACTTGCTCAACATCGAGGTGCTAATCACTCAAAACCAGCTCTGCTGGATGGGACATGCCAGTTGTATGCTGGACACCAGACTCTTGAAGCTACTCAGAACGCATCAGAGCAGGAGACTTCCAGGAGGTCAGTGAAAATACTTTAGGAATGTCCTCAAAGCATCCCTGATGAGGTCAAGCATACCCCCAACTCATGGGAGACCCTGGCTCATCACTGACTAAAATAGAAAAAGGCTCATTTGGGAAGGCCCTGAACGCATCGCGAGACTAATGTGCAGAGGCCAAGTCAAGATGTTCAACAAGTGCATAAAACACCAAACAACCATCTACCCAACCCTTCAAGCACTGCCTGCCCCACATGTGGCAGTGTCTGCAGGTCACACTTTCAACTTATCAGCCATCTCAGACCCCATCGAACCAGAGTGGGAGCACGTCTTCCTCACTCCCGACCGAGAAGGTGCAATTTGGGTCAACTGCACCAAAGGGTGAAGGCGTGGACCATCACTTATGTAATTAAGGAACTTTGTAGAGGTACTATTTATCTTCCTCTTTGTGAAGTTACTGATTCTTATGCTGGGAGAGAATTGCAGGTTCCCTCCTATATCTCACCGAACCTCTTCCTGTGTGACAGTGACTGTTGGAAAGCTATAAGACTCTGGGAATCATCATGAACAAAGCCAACTCTGTCCTTGTCCAATGTTCAATCACAGGCATCAACAGTAACAACAGCTTGCATTCACATAGTGCCTTTAATGTAGTAAAGTACTCCAAAGAGCGATAATCAAACAAAATCCGACACTGAGCTACGTGTTGAGATACCAGGACAGATGACTAAAAGCTTGGTCAAAGAGGTGGGTTTTATTGAGGAGAGGGGACTAGACAGTGGATGTGGAACAGGTCAGAATTGTCAGAGCTCAGATATCTCAGGGGGTTGTAGGGCTGGAGGAGGTTACAGTGATAGGGAAGAGGAGCTGAGAACCCAACTAGATTTCCTCCTCCTTAACCCAAAGATCAAGGATTTTACATTGGCTGGGCGGGCTTGGCAGGAGTGGGCAGGAGCAGGCGGGAGCGGTTGTGGAGCTGACTGCCGCCCGCGATCGGCTCCGCACCGCGATTTCACGCAAGCGGGCCAATTAAGGCCCACCAAGCGTGGATCGCGAGCAGTGAGCGCTACCTGTGCAGGTGAGGGGTGGGGGCGGAGGGAGAGTCGGGTCCAGCGCACAGGTCGTGCACGCGCCCGACAGAGCGCTTCAACCTCCCTGAGGCATGCAGCTGCCTCAGGGAGTACAAAGCGCTTGTTAAAAAAATAAACAAATGCATTAAAAATTGAATGCAACACGGTCCCCTTATGTGACAGTGTCACATGGGATGGGACATGTTTTTATTTTTCACAGAAAGTTTTTATTACATTTGTATCAGCTTCAGGAAACCTCACCCCGCTCATGGATGAGGTTTCCTAAAAAATGCAAAGGCCGCTTGGCCCTTTTGCGTAAATTTCAAGTTAATTAGTTTGGTAATGGCCTTATTGGCCTTTCAGTTATCGGCGGGCATGCAGATGACTCCCGGGCGTGCCCGCCAGAATGAAATATCGCGAGACAGCGCAGTGACCTTGGGATGCACGCCCGAGGTCACCACACATCATATCACAATTCCGGTGAGTCAGGCACACACCCTCATGCCAAATGTAAAATTCTGCCCCGGGAGCTGAGTCAAATGAGTTACTTAGCTCAGCACAGATTGGAAATCGAACCTGCCACATTTGCATTCACATGAGGCACTCATGCTCAGGACCCCAACAACTGGGACAGGCCCACGAATGTAAAGATCGCTTGACAAGTAGCAAAGATTGAACAGAGACGCACTGGCGACATAATCAAGGCTGTTTAACCAACTATTCCCCAGGCTACAATCGGCTCGTTCGGAATCAATTAAGAAGCTCCTTTGTTATTGAGGCAGTTGACCAAAAAGTTAAATCCAGATCATCTGGTGTGAAAGGCAGCCAAAGCAGCCAGCTTCGAGTCACAAATCAACTGCAGCTTCAGGAACAGAATTAGAATTTAAAACAAAGAAAAGTGGCATCCAGCCCAATTTTGTTTTTTTATTCGTTCTCGGGATGTGGGCTTCGCTGGTTAGGCCAGCAAATATTGCCCATCCCTAATTGCCCTTGAGAAGGTGGTGGTGAGCTGCCTTCTTGAGCCGCTGCAGTCCATGTGGTGTAGGTACACCCACAGTGCTGTTAGGGAGGGAGTTCCAGGATTTTGACCCAGTGACAGTGAAGGAACGGCGATATATTTCCAAGTCAGGATGGTGAGTGTCTTGGAAGGGGACTTCCAGGTGGTCGTGTTCCCATCTATCTGCTGCCCTTGTCCTTTTAAGTGGTAGTGGTCGTGGGTTTGGAAGGTGCTGTTCAAGGAGCCTTGGTGAGCTTCTACAGTGCACCTTGTAGATGGTACACGTTGCTGCCACTGTTCGTCGATCCATAGGAAAGTTACAATGCAGAAAGAAGCCATTCAGCCCATCAAGTCTGCGCTAGTCAAAAAAAAAGAGATAAAGAAAGAAACTAGCCACTCATTTTAATCCCACTTTCCAGCACCTGGTCCATAGCCTTGCAGGTTATGCAGCCTTGCAACACTTCCGATGCAGATCCAGGTACCTTTTAAATGAGTTGAGTGTTTCAGCCTCAACTACTAATTTAGGCAGTGAATTCCAGATGCCCACCACTCTGTGGGTGAAGACATTTTTCCTCATGTCCCCTCTAATCCTTCTACCAATCGCCTTGAATCTATGCCCCCTGGTAATTGACCCCTCAGTTAGGGGAAACAACACTTTCCTGTCTACCCTATCTAGGCCCCTCACAATTTTGTACACCTCAATGAGGTCACCCCTCAGCCTCCTCTGCTCTAAGGAAAACAACCTCAATCTATCCAATCTCTCCTCATAGCTGCAATTTTCAAGCCCTGGCAAGCTAAATACATCTATACTATTCGCCTTAACTATTCCCCATTGCAACCACACTCAGGATAAAGACATTTCTCTTCATTCCTTATTTATGACACCTAGTTTTGGTTTTGCCTGCAAGTGGAAACATGCATCCAAGAAATAAATGGCCACAGTTATTGCACCATGTCAGGACATTTAAAGTAATTGGCAGAAGGATGTGAAGGAAGTTGAGAGATCTGGAACACACGGCCTGAAAGGATGGGAGAGATAGAAATCCTCACTGCATGTAAAAATCAATTGGATTTGCACTTGAGGTTCCAGAACCTACAAGATATGGACCAGGAGCTGGAAGGAGGGTTTAGACTGGGGGATTGCTCCTTTTTGGCCAGCACAGACTCAGTGGGCCAATTGACTTCCTTCTGTACCATAATGCTTTATGTGTTACTATGTATAATTGCTGGTGCCACATGAGTTTAAAGCTGGAGTGTCAATCTATTAATAAATAACTAACCAAAGTATGGGCTCTTAAAAAAGACATGCATCAACAATGTGCCATGCTGTGTCCCTCAGACATCCTGACGGACTTGTTGCCCATCCACGGTTAAAAATAAGAAAGAATTTGTATTCATATAGCAACTTTCATGACCTTAGGATATCCCAAAAGCCTTTTACAGCCAAAGAAGTATTTTTTGAAGTGCATAATGGTAATGTCACTGGACTAGTAATCCAGAGACCCAGGCTAATGATCTGGGGTCACAGGTTCAAATCCCACCACAGCAGTGGGAATTTAAAGTCAATTAATGAACTATCATCAAAAACAAAAGCAAAAATACCTGGAAAAACTCAAACAGATCTGACAGCATCTGCGGAGAGAGACACAGTTGACGTTTCGAGTCCTTATGACCCTTCATCAGAACTAAGACATATAGAAATGAACTATCATCGATTGTTGTAAAATTCCATCTGGTTCACTAATGTCCTTTAGGGAAGGAAATCTGTTATCCTTACCCGGTCTGGCCTACATGTGACTCCAGACCCACAGCAATGTGGTTGACTCTTAACTGCACTCTGAAATGGCCTAGCAAGCCACTCAGTTCAAGGGCAATTAGGGATGGGCATCTTGCCAGTGACACCCACATGAAAGAATACATTTTTAAAAAATCTCTCAGTAGTAGGAGTTTTATCAAACAGAGGAGGTTGAAAAACTGGACGAACGAATATTATTCCAGCGTACTGCCCATGGATAATGCTGATTTCTGTAGGGTAAGAAATTTTGACCCCAATATCCTCCAATTCACCGTTGATACAGCCATAGGAGAACCAGCACCAAATTATAACAGTGTCCATGAGGACACTGACTAGATGGTTTGGACAAGGAAAGTGCAAGGGAACAAAAGAATCCTTCTTCTGGCATATTTCTCCTCAATGACTCTGGTTGGGACTGAGTGAACTGACTTTCCAGCAACGAGTGTTGCATTAGACTTGGGAGGATGAGGGACCTCAGTGATGTGCAGGGACTGGAGAAGCTGGGGTTGTTCTCCTTAGGGCAGAGAAAGTTTCATGGGAGATTTAATAGATGTGTTAAAAATTATGAAGGGTTTTGATAAAGAGTACAGTATACAGAGAAAAATTGTTTCCACTGGCAAGAGGGTCTGTAACCAGAGAACATAAATTTAAGGTATTTGGCAAAAGAGTCGGAGAGGGAGATGATGAGATGTTTTCATGCAGCGAGTTATGATGATCTGGAATGCATTGCCTGAAAGGATGATGGAAGCGGATTCAAGAGTAATGCTCTAAAGGGAATTGGGTAAGTTGAAAGGGAAAAATATGCGGGGCTAGAAGGGAAGAGCGGGGTGGAGTGCTGCTAATTTGGCGAGCTCCTTCAAAGTGGCATGATGGGCCAAATGGCCTCCTTCTGTGCCACGAGGTTCTGTGAGAGGGCTTGAGGCTGATACTGTGAAGTCCCCATTTCTCTCCGAGCACAAGGATAAAATTAAGACCAAAGTCTTTGCCAAAAACCACACTGAGCAGCAAAACCCAACCACACGCAAACCCTAAGCAGAGAAGCAAATCGACCTGGTAATAAAAATAAATTTCCCGAGGATCCATGCAAAAGAATCAGTGCAAGAGAATTATTGATTATTTATCTAAGAAATAAAAATATGATAAAGATGATTTTTCCATATTGTAACATGGCAGCTGTTTATAAAATGTAAATAGTTGAACAAAGAAAATCCAATTAAAATTAAGCCAACATAAACTGAGAGACTGAAGGAACCTGGCCCAAATTTAACAAGTACATATGTGTTTATTTATCAGCTCTTCAACAAGAAACCCTCAGCAAATTTAAAACACTATTTTGGTTCGGACAGTCACAGTACAGCCTGGTGGGCACTGAATGCACAACATCCGCCCAGGAATAAAATTGCCAATCTCGGTTTGAATTTGCCTTGGGATATGGCAAGTGTCAGGGCGGCACAGGCAGTGAGTTCTTCTGAAATTGGAGTTGAAGCACATTGGCGAGGGTTTTAGAGGGAGCTTTACCAAGCACCTGACAAGTGCCAGCCTTGGCTCAGTTGACAGCACTGTCATCTCTTAGTCAGGAGGTCATGGACTCAAATACTAGAGACATGGTCACCTAAGCTAGGCTGACACTCTCTGCCCAGTAACAAGGCACTGAACTGCTCTCTGTTGAATGAGATCAAAGGCCTCATTTCGACATTAGTCTTTTGGTGTTCTGGTCAACTTGTATCACTGAAAAGAGAGACATGTTGCTGAAGTTTCTTGTCTTGCACTCATCAGGGCAAACACAAGAACACCAAATTTCAAACGATCACAACAATTTATACTACAGGAGTTGGCAAGTTGCCAACCAATCAGCATCCTTTTCTCTTGTAGTATAAATTGTTGAGATCATTTGAAATTTGGCATTCTTTTGTTTGTCTTGAAAACTACAAGACATAAAGCTTCGACAACATGTCTCTCTTTTAGTAATGTTCAACTTTTGCCCCTCAACCAATTTTACTAAAACATACTAATGTATTGACTGCTTGTGGGAGCTTGCTGTGCACAGGTTAGCTGTTGCTTTTCCTACCTTACAAGAGTGGCTACATTCCAAAGTCCTTCATTGCCTCTAAAGTGCTTTGGGATGTCCTAAGGGTTGAGCAAGGTGCCATAGAAATGCAAACTTTCTTTCTCTAACTGTGCGAGAGTTGTGAGTGTTGATTTGTGAGTGCTTTGATCCTGACTGTAAATCCCACCATTAATAACGGATGGATTAGAGAGCTTGGAAAGCCCATAATAGCCTTGGTTAGTGGGTGAATCACCTCACTCGGAGCGCAAACACAAAAGATCGGTCTTTGGCACTAGGAATGGAAAATGTTGCATTTCCCATCAGAAACATACACAACTAAATTCAATTCCACCTCCCCCACCAAAAAAGGCTAATGGAATGCTGTCCATTGTACCTTAAGGAACAGAATACTCCCCCACCAAAAAAGGCTAATGGAATGCTGTCCATTGTACCTTAAGGAACAGAATACAAGGGGTTCAATGCCCAGTTATACAAAGTCCTGGTTAGACCACACCTAGAATACTGTGAACAGCCTGGGCACCACATCTTAGGAAGGATATATTGGCCTTTGAGGGAGCGCAGAGTAGATCAACCAGAGTGATACTTGGACTCCAAGAGTTAGATTACAAGGAGAGATTACATAAACTAGCGTTGTATTCATTAGAGTTTAGAAGGTTGAGGGTTGATTAGATCGAAGTTTTCACGATATTAAGGGCAACAGAAAAGGTAGATAGAGAGAAACTGGTTCTGTTAGTTAGGGAGAATAGAACTAGGGGCATAACATAAAAATTAGAGCCAGACCCTTCAGGAATGAAATTAGGAAACACTTCTTCACATAAAGGGTGGCAAAGGTTTAGAACTCTCTTCTGCATATGGCAATTATTATTTCAAATCTGAGTTTTTTCAGATTTTTGCTATCAAGGGATATGGGACATATGGAGTTAGCCATACAGATTGTTGAGTTCCAATATCTGTTTAGCAATAAAGGCCGAGACCAAAACTGACTCCTTCAGATAGAGTTTTATTTTTGGTGCATAAAACTCTCGACAGAGAGAACTTGCCTCACCTGTTTTCCCTTTTCTACATCCAAGTGAGTGCTCAGGTTGTTCACTGATAATTTAACAATTGGACTCCTTGTGAATTAATGGTTTCCTTCCCCAACAGATTCCCCTTTTCTTAAGATGAAGCTAACCCTCAAATTTATATAATCATAAAAATAATAAAGATGGATCTTTTCTTCCATAACACAAACATCAATATATATTTTTTCCATTAAATAAATCCACCTTATTCCTCCTTCTTAAAAAGAACACATGGGGCTGCATCCTCAGGCCTGTTCTCCAAGGCGTAAAGTGATAAGGGGTGGCATCGGGCGTGCACCCCAACGTCACCCACGTCATTTAGATTTTCAGTTCAGCGAACTGTCAAAGGCCTATTAAGGCCATTAAAAAAGTAATTAAACTGATTAATCGACCTGCCCGTCCAACCATAAGGTCGGCGCGTCGGCAAAGAGCCCAAACAGCCTTCATAAAAATCATGAAACCTCATCCATGGGCGGGTTGAGGTTTCATGAGGGTATTAAAATTTGCACGAAAGGTTTAAATAAAAGAAATTGACATATTCCGGCTCATGTGACACTGTCACGTGAGGGGACATAGCAATAATTTTTCTTCTCATCTTCATTCAATGTTTGAAACCTGAGCCGATCTCCCTGAGGCAGCACTTAGCCTCAGGGAGATCAGTGCGCTCTTTCATGGGCATGTGTGAAAGAGCGCACTCCCAACTCAGGGAATATCCCCTCCCCCCAGTCCGCACGGGGAGCGCATAGCGCTTCCTGGTGTGCATCATGTTGGGCGGGCCTTAATTGGCCCCTCCACATAAAATGGCAGCACTCCCCCAATTGGGGGCACCGATTGGGAACCCACCTGTTCCTGCACAACCCACCACCCCCACCCCCTCCGGGGTTGGGGGGGGGGGGGGGGGGTACCCTGCCCATGTATAGTAATGTCCACACAAAAAGAATATTCCTTTTAGTCTTTTCAAAGGAAAAGACTTGCCTCTTTGAGGATCTCCGAAACTTATTATTCTCTTATTTTTGTGAAGCAGTCTGACAATTGGCAGCTGCTATCAATCCATTTGATCTTTGCATTTTCCTTATTCTCTAGCATCTGTTTTAAGCTTGCCATGTGAATTCACAATCTCTTTTTGTTAATGCATTTTGCAGAGTGAACATTTTCCCAAAATGACTTATTGCCTGTAAGACATTCAGTAGGTGCCATTCCTGAATACCCTTTCCCATTTAAAATTTCTTCCAGAATCTTTGAAATAAAGAATACCATATCTACCGCCTCAACACGGGCAAGAGTCTCCGCTGCCAACGTACTTTTTATAACTCTTCGTATCTTTTTAGATTCCAAAGGGCAACATTTACCTTTCTCCCTGCCATGAGAAATATTATAAATTCCCCCACACTCGAAAATCCTTCACATAAATTTGCATAAGACGCGTCACTAAACACAATCAGTTTCATTTTTCTAAGATCACCCAAGGATTTCAAAACACATGGCTCGATTTTTAATTTTGTCAATGTTTTGTTTGCTTGGATGAGTTCGTCAACCTTGGGATCATTCCTGTTATGTTCCTTCTGTTGGGTCACTTTGCCCAGTGAACACAGTTGCACGTCTATCTACTGGTGAGTGAGTTGGTAAACAATATACTGCAGATATAGAGACCAATTGAGTTGGTAAACAATATACTGCAGATGTAGAGACCAATGTAAAGTGATGCACATGTTGTTCATTAATACAGATGCTAACACATGTATGCTTCTCAAACCAGACCCTATTATAAACTACCGATTAACATTGTAGCCCACGCTACGCAGCAATTGGGTAATACAGTCACATGGTTAATCTGCTCACATTCCCTTAAAGGTGTATTGAATACCGCAATTCATTTCAGTGCTCAATTCCAAAACTGACGTCCGGCCTTGTTTGTCTGCCTAGCCAAACGAATTGCCCAGTTAGACTCCTGAGTTCCTCTTTTTACATTTCAGAGCCCACTGTATCTTTCTGGGAGGCCCTACCATGACTAATTGCAATGGGATTGACATTCTCGAAATTGGATTGCTGATGTAAAATGACGTGTGACCCACTCTGCCTGATTTCCAATCCAATGTATTTAAACACACCGGAAGTGGACACGATGGGCTGAAGGGCCTCTTTCTGTGCTGTAAAACGAAACCTGACTTCCAATTTTGAACTCTGTTCTGAGTCCATTAATGACAACTGCTTCAAATTCACTGCTACCACCCCACAAAAAAGTTATCTACATGCATCATAAAGATGCCTGCAAATTTCCCTCCATGGTGCCAATAAAACATTGCCCGGTCTGATTCCAACTGAAGACAGCCCAACTTTAACAAAACTGACCTCACTGAGAAATGCCAAACTCTGGAGGCATCATTTAAACTGCATACACATTTATTTAGCTTCCAGAGAGTCCCTTCTGTGTTTGATGCCTCTTTTGGTGGACAGAGAAATACTTCCCTTTGAAGTTGGTGTCCCTGCAAAAAAAGCAGCTTTAATATCAACGGACTTACATTCCAAGCATTTTTAACTAACAGAGCTAAACAGATCTTCAGAATAACTTTTCCCTCCGTAGGTGAATTTACTCTTATATCCCGGTCACCCAATTATTTTTCAAGCCCACGTGCCACTAGCCTGGCTTTAGCTTTATGAGTCCCATCAGGAAGCACATTTTCTGTGCTTATCCATCTATAAGATAGAGCTGGTTGTTCCCCCAACTGGCACCTGTGAATACCCCAAATTCTTTCCAGCTACGTACTTCTTGTTTTTTTGGCATCCTTTATTAATTTGTCATCTAATTTGTTTGAAGCTACGAAGACTTCTTGACCACATGGGCTTTTGCTCCTTGTAGCTTTACCAGTCTGTGTCATATTCCTTGATCTTGTTAAGCTATGTCCTCTATCCTGCCTTCTATCACACTTTGGACTTCTACTGTTACATCTCCCTCTCCCATTTATAAATGTTCTTTCAACAGTTTGCGATCTCTTCCTAGAGGCATGTTCACTCCCAGACCCACCCTCTGAACTGATGCTGTGTTTCCGTGCCTTCCATTTTTGTACTTCATGTTCCCAATCCATAGGCCTAACCTCCTGTCTTTTATCTCATACATTCAACCAGTTTTTATATTTCCCAGTGGCCTTCCCTGCTCTACCTACAATCATCGCATCCCGCCAGTGACTGGCCCCTTCTTGCAAGTATGTAACTTTAATGCCAGCTTTTGGCAGTTGTCCTTTGGTACAAGTCACCTCATCTTATTCACCCGAATTACTGTCTCCATCTTCAGGCATCCTGTCAACATCAGCAACCTGATCCTCATAATCATGCAACACATGGTTATGAGAAATACATGGTATATCGTGTGCAGTTTTGGTCTCCTTATCAGAGGAAGGATGTTCTTGCTATAGAAGGAGTGCAGCAAAGGTTTACCAGACTGATTCCTGGGATGGCGGGACTGACAAAAGAGGAGAGATTGAGTCGGTTAGGATTATATTTGCTGGAGTTCAGAAGAATGAGGGGGGATCTCATAGAAACCTATAAAATTCTAACAGGACTAGACAGGGTAGATGCAGGAAGCAGGGGTCACAGTCTGAGGATATGGGGTAGACCATTTAGGACTGAGATGAGGAGAAATTTCTTCACCCAGAGAGTGGTGAGCCTGTGGAATTCGTTACCACAGAAAGTAGTTGAGGCCAAAACATTGTATGTTTTCAAGAAAGAGTTAGATATAGCTCTTGGGGCAAAAGGGATCAAAGGGTATGGGGAGAAAGCGGGAGCAAGCTATTGAGCTGGATGATCAGCCATGATCATAATGAATGGTGGAGCAGCCTCGAAGGGCCGAATGGCCTACTCCTGCTCCTGGTTTCTATGTTTCTATGGTTCCTCATCACATCCTACAATCCTTTCTGGACCTGCAAATTTGTAATCCGTGCCAACTAACTTCGATGAGTGTACCTGAATAGTCTGGTTCCCATGTTGTAAAATGACTGTTTTACCATCTTTACCTATAACTTTTCCCAGGTCTTTCCACTCATTAAGTCATTCTCTCTTATAATATACCATGTCTCCCTAATTGAAAATAGGTTCTGATGGTCGTACATAGTGCCTTAGAGCTCGCCGAATTCTTTCTGAAACTTGGTTTTAAGGAACGCTCTTCTACCCATGTGTATTGCATTTCAATGCTCAGAAAAGGTGGAGCTAATCGTAGTTCCCTCTCAAGCTGAGGGCTGATCACTCAGGAGTGAAGGAAGTTTTGGATTTCTACCAAAAACCAACTGATAAGGACTACAGCCTCCAACCTGCAGTGAATTCTTGGCATGGACAGCCCATGCTAGAGCAGATGTGAATTTAAAGCTTGGTCTATCTGTTAAAATCTTACAAAGCACCTCATCTAGAGCCGTGTGATTTCTTTCACACACTCTGTTACTAAAGGGGCTTTCCACTGCTGTATTCGTAGCTATTATATTCATGTTTTCGCATATATCCCGAAACTCAGTTAGCAAATTCCACCCCCCACCCCCCCAGCAATTACCAGTGAGGAATTTTGCCAGTGGTCCCAATCCGGTCCCTATCCACTTTTCCAAGACCTGATCTACAATTCTTTTCTTTACTGTATATGATTGTCAACTGGCTAAACCTTGTTGCCAAATCTACGAAATGTAAAGCAAAAACATTATTTGTTTATCCCACACATTTGAATCCATCACCATAACTTCAGTGAAATCCCTCACTAAAGGTAGACTCACTATCAGCCTTGACGGTGTCCTTCTGTATTTCCTACACACAGAGGAGATGAGCGATAGATGTGATATAAGTTTAGTGTACTCTCCATCCCTTATTCCTCCATCCCTTAGCAAAATCTTTAATCTTTGCAAAGAAGGGTGGGCAAACTGCCAATGCAATTTTAACACAATTAGCTCTTTGTCCTGTAAATTCTTATCCCCTGATGCTAATAACACTTCTTTAATCTTCTTAGTAGAAAAGTTAAGTTTCATTAAAGGAATACAGTAGTGTTCAGATTGTGTAAATTGTAAATCCACAGGTTTTCCAAATATAACGGCTTTGTCATTTTCCATGTCCAGCTTCACTGGCACTTCCTTCATCAATGGTCTGTTCAACAGAAATGGTATTTCGCTGGACACTACATCTGTGCTGATGAAATGATTGACTCCAGCTATCTTACAGGGAATCACTACCCTTTTTAAAGATTTTAGGATATTATCTGGTGGATCTAAAACTGGTGGAGCGCTCAAATTTCTTAACTTTATTCCAGTTCTTGTCATTTAAGGAGTCCAGGTAGCATTTTAACCAGTCTATTCCACACACAGTGGACATGCATCCGCTATCTAGCACCGTACAGTTGAAGGACTCGGCAGCCAAGATATTCATCACTGGGCTGAAACTTTTTGTAACTGATACAATGCCTTCTCTTTGGTCAATATCTCCATCTTCTTCTTCTGAGTCTTGTCTCATGTTTAATTTTGAACACCTAATTATATCGTTAGGACAGTTCATTGCATAATGATATTTTGAATCACATCTAAAATGCTGATTGACCACACCCTGGGCATTTCTGGGGTTCATTCTCTTTTGTTGTAATTCTCCAATTCTTTCCTCCTGCCATAATTGTCCAACGTGTTTCCGTCCCTATTGTTTCTAGTTACAGATCTCCTCTCGTACTGATGCCTGCATCCTGTTTCTAAACGATCTCCATTTTCCTCATGTATCCTCCATTTTCTGTCTTAACGCCAAATGGTTCATTTATGCCATGGACGCTGTCGGAAAAGACTGTTTTCCTTGGAATTTTTTAGAGCTTCTGACATCTGTTCTAGCAGTGTGTATCTTTCTGCAAACGTAACTCCCGTCAAAACTAGAAGCCTGTCCATATTAGATACTCTGGCACAGTCCAGTAACTGAAATGCCAGCACCGATAGGGGAATTTCCAGACAGAGTTTTTGCAATCTTGCCTATAGTCTGCCGGATCTCATTATGGATTTTATGGAACTACTCTCCAACTTCCTAAATTTGTCAAAATCTGACCGCTTATCCATTAAATCTAATAATATTTCCAAACCTTCAACTGTGTCTAAACGCTCAGGCTCCAACTACGAAAATACTCTGCATCTTATTTTGCTTTCATACGGTAGTGAAAGTGGCAAGGCCATTCCCTGTTTTTTCTTTGGCAAGGATGTAACCCATGACCACATGGTTACTTCCTTCTTCCTTTGGTCATATGGTTGCTGCTCAGGAAATATCGATGGGTAATCATACCCCAGCACTCTACATTTTGATTCAGCCATTTTTGAGTGACTCCAATCCACTCTGCTCTTACAGTTAACTCCAAGTACAATCTTTTTTCCAAAGAAAGCTTGGTTTCCAATCTTTTTACTTACAAGCAGCAACCATCCTCTGCTAACACTGTTAAGCTCCAATAGCTGTTTGGCAATAAAGACCGAGACCAAGACCAACCCCTTCAGATAGAGTTTTACTTCTGGTGCAAAAAACTCTCGATAGAGAGAGCTTGCCTCACCTTTTATTCTCTTAAGCCATCCAAATGGGTACTTAGGTTATTAACTGATAATTAGCAATTGAACTCCTTGTGAGTTAACTGTTTCCATCTCCAACACAGATCAGCCATTATCTTGTTGAGTGATGGAACAGACTGGAGAGGCTGAATGGCCTCCTCCTGTTCCTATAGTCCTGACAATGATACCAGTCATGAGCAATGCCTGAAAATGTAAACTTTCCAACTGCAGCAGCCCACTGTTCTCCCCCCACCATGTTGTCCCCACTGAGATGATTCTGAATCTTATTAATTACGCTATCTGGTATCGAAGCATTTGTTGTATGTTCTATGCTGTTAACTTACAGACTCTGTGGATTGTGTTATATATATCTTATGGAAGAGAGGAAGAGGAGTATGCCATTCAGCCCATCAAGACTGTAGTACTATATTGCTAGTCAGGGCACTTCTATTTCTTTCTGCCCTTTCTCCATATCCACTAATACCCACCGAGTATCGATCTACAGTAATTTCCTTTGAACATCTGAATTGGCTCTTCAGCTAACATTCCTGGGACTGTTCACTTCACATCCCCTCAATGCTTTGTATGAAGATTATTTCCTGGATTCATTTAAAATGGGCTTAGGCCTAACTTTAAGACTATAGCCTCTTCTTCTGGGTCTTCCCCCTCCCTCCCCCACCCTCTGCACTTACATGGATAGTTAATCCCTTTCTACCTTGTCAATTCCTCTCGTACAACCCAATTTTATCCTATCTCATCATAACTAAGCTCTCTCACCCACAAATGAATGCAGTGCACCAAGTGAAGACTGGACAGCTGGACAGTGCTTTTTATAACTGCAGTAGTACTAGTAGTAACTAAATTGTATAGCTCTTTATGAACCTCAGCATTGCATCAGACTTCTTGATTACTTTTTGTACTTGCAAGGAAGTTTTTAATGAATTATATATCTGGAGTGCTAAGTATCTCTTTCACCTATGCTCTGCAGTGTTTGGCATCTGCCACTGATATGTCTAAAATGTCCTAACCTTTTGTTGCATTAAACTGCATCCACCACCACACTTGCTTCATCTTCCTATGTTGTTTTGTCATCTTCTGTTCTCCAGAATTCACTTTACCTCATAGCTTAATATCACCTGAAAACTTAAATATTCTGTTACTAAACCCATGCTTCTTATAGTTAGATTTAAAAAGTTGAGTCCCTAGCTCTGATCCCTGGGTGGGGTAGGGGAGGAAAGGGGATGTCAAGTGACATCAGTTGTCATGTCCTGCCAATCCGACAAGCTGTCGGATTGTGGTAAAATCACAATTGGCTCATTCATACCCTTTAAGAAAAGAAACCAGCTGCCTTTTCCTGGTCTGGCCTTTAGGTGACTCTAAGCTACCACTGATGTGGTTGACTCTTAGCTACCCTCTGAAGTGACCTAGCAAGCCACTCAGTTGCATTAAATCTTGACTGTGATTCAAAACGAAGACACCAGCACCACCTTCTGAGGGTCACTTAGGGCAAGGTCTCAGCTGGTAGCACTTTCGTCTCTGTGTCAGAAGCTCATATTGTTCAAACCCCACTCCATGAATTGAACTCGGCTAACACAAAGGGGTGGTAGAAATCTGGTATTCTCTCTCCCAAACAGTTGTGAATACTGGGACAATTGCAGCTTTCAAGATGGAGATGGATGGATTTTTCTTAGGAAAGGCTATCGAGGGGTATGGAGGGGTACATGGACTTGGGGAACAGATCAGCCGTGATCTAATTGGGCAGATCAGGATCAAGGGGATTTTTCTTTATATTTATTCTTTCATGGGAGGTGGGCATCACTGGCAAGGTCAGCATTTGTTGCCCATCCCTAACTGCCTTCAGATGACAATTAAGAGTCAACCACATTGATGTGGGTCTGGTGTCACACGTGTGCCAGGCCAGATAAGGAGATTTCCTTCCCTAAAAGGGGCATTAGTGAACCAGGTGTGTTCTTACAACAATCCACTTTGAAGGATGCCAGTCCCTCCACTACTTCCTCTTTCATTAGCTTATTGTATCTAATGTTTCACACTCCTCATCTTTAACTTGAATGTCTGCATCACCCTCTCCTTAGTGAAGTCAGAGACAAAGTACTCACCCTGCCCACATCACCTGCATCAATCCACAGGTTACTATGTACATCTCTGATAGGCCCTAACATTTTGCTTAGTTATTCTCTTGCTCTTAATGTACTGGTAAAGCATCTTAGGATTTTCTTTGACTTTACCTGCCAATATTTTTCCGTATCCTCTCTTTGCTTTCCTAATTTTCATTTTTACTTCATCCCTGTACTTCTTATACTCCTCTGGGCTTTCTACAGTGTTAAGTCTTTTGTGATTGTCATAAGCTTTCTTTCTCTGCTTTATCTTGGCCTGTATGCTTCTGGATAACCAGGGGGCTCTAGATTTGGCAATACCCACCCTTTTCCTTTGTGGGGACATGCCTACACTGTGCCTGGAGAATTTGCCTTCGAATGCCCCCCACTGATTTGACAAAGTTTTTCCTTCTAATAGCTGTATCCAGTCCGTTCTCACCAGCTCAACTATCAACTTTGTAAAATTTGTCTTCCCCCAGTTTAGAAATTTTACTCCTATTCTATCTTTGCCTTTTTCCATAATGGTGCTAAATCTAACTGCATTATGGTCACTCTATCCAAAATGATCCTCCACTGCTACTTCATCCATTTGCCCAACTTCATTTCCTAAGATTAAATCTAGAATTGCACTCCCTCTCGTTGGGCTGGTTACATGCTGGCTAAAAAAGTTCTCTCGAATGCACTCCAAGAATTTTGTGCCTCTGTGCCCTTCACGCTATTCATATCCCAATTAATATTAGCGTCGTTGAAGTCCCCAGCTATTACTGCCCTATTGATTTTACACTCAAAAATCTGTCTACATATTTGCTCTTCTAACTCCCTTCTACTATTTGGGAGTCTATAGTACACTCCTAGCAATGTGGCTGCCCCTTTTTTATTTCTGAACTCAACCCATATGGACTCATATGATACTTTGTTTAGTATATCATCCCTCCTCACAGCTGTAATTGTTTCTTTAACCAATAATGCTACACCTCCACCATCTTTATCCCCCTCCCTATCCTGCCTGAAAACTCTGTATCCAGGGATGTTGAGGTGCCATTTTTGCCCCTCCTTAAGGCTAGTTTCCATTATAGTGATGATATCATGCTGCCATGTGTCTATCTGTGCCCTCAGCTCATCAGCTTTATCTACTACGCTCCTTGCATTTACATATATACCTTTTAACTCTGCCAAATTCCTGTGCTGTACACTTTTTAACCTGTGCTGATTCTGTCTGTCAGAGTCACTCACTGATTCTCCAACTCCTGTTCCCTGCTCTAAGTTTGCCCTCAGGCTTCCACATCCCTGCCAATCTAGTTTAAAGCCTCTCCACCAACAGCAAATCTCCCTGCGAGGATATTCATCCCAGCCCCTTTCAGGTGTAGGCCATCCAGATTTTACAGGTCCCAAGGTCTCAGAAATCTGATGGCCTCCCTCGTACCAGCTTTCCAGCCACATGTTCATTCACTCCATTCTCCTATTCCTATACTCGCTTGCATGTGGGGCTGGGAGTAACCCTGAGATTACTGCTTTAGAAGTCCTGCTTTTCAACCTTCTTCCTAGCTCCCTGAAATCTGCTCTCAGGGCCTCATTCCCTTTCCTACCTCAGTCATTGGTCCCAATGTGGACCATGACCTCTGGCTGATCACCCTCCCCCAAAAGAATGTCCTGCAGCTGCTCCATGACATCCTTGACCCTGGCACCAGGAAGGTAACATACCACCCTGGAGTCACATCTACAGCCACAGAAATGCCTGTCTGTTCCTCTAACTAACAAATCGCCTATTACTACTGCTCTTCCCCTCTTCTTTCTCCCCTCCTGTACAGCAGGGCTGCCTGTGGTGCAACAAATTTGGCTCTGACTGCACTCCTCCGAGGAACCAACGTCCTCACCGGTATCCAAATCGGAAAACCAATTGGTGAGTGGGACCCCAGGGGACTCCTGCACCACCTGCCTAATTTTCTTGGACTGCCTGGTGGTCACCCATTCCCTTTCTGGCTCCAGGCTCTATATCAGCGGTGTGACCACCTCTCTGAATGCGCTATCTATGTAGCTCTCAGCCTTGTGGATGCGCCAGAGTGAAGAAACCCAGAGCACAAGGCCATGCAGCTCATGACACTTCTTGTATATGTAGTCATCTAGGACACTGGTATCGTCCACAATTTCCCACACATTACAAGATACGCATTCCACATGACCGAGCTGTCCAGCCATGGCTTCAATTTACTTTCCTTGCACTAACTTTATTTTACTTTGGTTTATTTATACAACTTTATTTTATCTGGCCTCGACTTAACTTTATTTACTGATTGCTTGTGTTTCTTATTTAAATGTAAGTAGCCCCTCCTTTTAATAAGAGAGTGATTTTCTAAATCTCAGCTACTTGATAACACTCCCTAACAGCAGTTTCTCACCAACCAATGAACTTATGTTTCTCCTGTGATGATAGGTGCTGCTGACAGCTTGCTCGGGGTCCTTCTCTCGCATTCTCCTCTAGGTGCTGCTGACTGCCTGTCCCAGGGTTCTCCCCTCGCACTCTCCTCTAGCTTTTCAGACAACAGGAGATGAGGATGACTGAAAAAGGAGAGGAGTTTCACAGATTTGAGGTCTTTGGGAAGAACGAGTTAGCCCAATCATGAGTCTTGATGTCAACGAGTGAGGATTCACAGATGAGGAAGTTGGTTCGATGGTATGTTGGAACTTAGGAAGAGCAGGAAAGGGACATTCAGAGATAGAGTGGTCATTTCAATAAGGTGCAATAATAGAATGGCTATATTTCTGGACTAGTAGTTGAGAGGCCTGGACAGTTAATCCAGGAGATGTGAGTTTATAATCTCATCACTACAGTTAGTGAAATTGAATTCAGTTAATTAAATATAAGGAAAAAAATAAACTGGAATAAGAAGCTGGTATCAATAATGGTGATCTTGAAGTTACTGGCCTGTTGTAAAATCCCATCATTTAAGACAAGGATGAGGAGAACTTATACCTCTCAGGGGGTTGTGAATCTTTGGAATTCTCTTCCTCAAAAGGCAGTGGAAGCAGAGTCTTGAATGTTTTTAAGGCAGAAGTGGATAGATTTTTGATTAACAAGGGGGTGAAAGGTTATTGGGGGTAGGCAGAAATGTGGGGTTGAGGTTATAACAGCCATGATCTTATTGAATGGCGGACCAGGTTCAAGGGGCCGAGTGGCCTACTCCTGTTCCTAATTCATATGTTTATGTTCGTACCTGATTCACTAATGTCCTTTAGGGAAGGAAATCTGCCATCCTTACCCAGTCTGGTTTATATGTGATTCCAGACCCACACTACCATGGTTGACTCTTAACTGCCCTATGAAATGGCCTAGCAAGCCAACCATTTGCATCCAATTTCTGCAGAGAGTTGCAATAAGAATGAAACCAGGTGGACCACCCAGAATTGACCTAGGCACTGGATTTGGGCACACACAAAAACACAAGAAATAGAAGCAGGAGTAGACCGTATGGCCCATCGAGTCTGTTCTGCCATTTAACATGATCATGGCTGATCTTGGGCTTCAAATCCACTTTCCTGCCCACTCCCCATATCCCTTGATTCCCCGAGGAACCAAATCTGTCTATCGCAACTTTAAATATATTCAAAGATGGAGCATCCACAGCCCTCTGGGGGAGAGAATTCCAAAGATTCACAACCCTTTGATGAAGTAATTGGCACTTTATCTTGAGACTGTGCTCCCAGGCTTGAGAATCCCCGACCAACAGAAACAACCTCAATCACCTATTTTATCAAGCCCCTTCAGAATCTTGTATGTTTCAATAAGATCACCTCTCATTCTTCTAAACTCCAGAAATTATAGGCCCAATTTACTTGGCCTCTCTTCATAGGACAATGCCCTCAATCCCAGGGACCAATCTAGTGAACCTTCGCTGTACCACTTCCAATGCAAGATTATTCTTCCTTAAGGAGACCAGAACTGCACACAGTATTTCAGGCATGATCTCACCAAAGCCCACTAAAGGGTCACCAAAGTTTCATCAAAGACATGGCAAAGACACACCCAGCCCAGTCGACTCTGCAAAGTCCTTCTCACTAATATCTGGCCACTTGTGCAAAGACTGGGCAGAATGTCCCACAGTCTAGTCAAGCAACAGCCTGACACAGTAATAATCACCGAATCATCTCTATTAGCCAATGTCTCAGACTCCATCACCATTCCTGGGTATGTCCTAACTCACCGGTAGGACAGAGCCACCAGAGATCGCAGTACCATGATATACATTCAGTGGGTAGTGGCCTTGGGTGCTCTCAGCATTGACTCCAGGCACCTTGAAGTCTCATGGCATCAGATCAAACATTGGCAAGGAAACCTCTGGCTGATTAACACATACTGGTCTCCATCAGTGGTCCTCCATGTTGAACACCAGTTGGAAGAAGCACTGATGGTGACAAGGACAGAGAATGGGGTAGTATGTCCATCACCAAGAGTGACTTGGTAGCGCCCAAGCTGACCAAGTTGGCCATCTCCTGAAGACAAGTGATGAGAGTACCAAAAAGAGGGAAAAATATACTTTTTTAAATTTAACCTTGAGATGTGGGTGTCACTGGCTCGGGCAGCATTTATTGCCCATCCCTAATTGTCCTTAAGCAGGTGGTGGTGAGCTGTCTTCTTGAATGCAGTCCACTAGGTGGAGATACACCCACAGTGCTGTTCGGGAGGGAGTTCCAGGATTTTGACCCAGCGACAGTGAAGGAACGGCGACATAGTTTCAAGTTAGGATGGGAGGGGTACTTGCAGGTGGTGGTGTTCCTGTGTGTATGCTGCCCCTGTTCTTCTAGGTAGTAGAGATCACAGGTTTCGAAGGTTCTGTCAAAGGAGATTTGGGGAGTTGCTGCAGTGCTCACCAATCTCATTCCTCACCAAGCTACCTGTCATAGGTGCATCTATCCATGGCAGTATTGATAGGAGTAACTACCACACAGTCCTTGTGGAGAGGAAGTCCTGTCTTCATGCTAAGGATACCCTCCATTATGTTGGTTGGCATTACCACAGTGCTAAATGGGATAGATCCAGAACAGAGCTAGCAACTGAAAACTAGGTATCCATGAGGCATTGTGGGCCATCAGCAATAGAATTGTATGCAACCAGCATCTGTAACCTAAATAAAAACAAAATACTGCGGATGCCGGAAATCTGAAACAAAAACAGAAAATGCTGGAAAAACTCAGCAGTTCTGACAGCATCTGTGGAGAGAGAAACAGAGTTGACATTTTGAGTCCGTATGACTCTTCTTCAGAGTAACCATCTGTAACCTCATGGCCTGGCATATCCCTCCCTCTACCATTACCATCAAGCTGAGGGGTCAACCGTGGTTCAATGAAGAGAGCAGGAGTGCATGCCAGGAGCAGCACCAGGCATCCCTAAAAATGAGATGCCAACTTAGTGAAACCACAACAGTGGGCAACATGCATGCTAAACTCTGGAAGCAGCATATGACAGACAGAGCCAAGCGATCACACAACCAAAGGACTGGATCAAAGCTCTGCAGTCCTGCCACATTTTTATTTACCCCTTCACGTAATGTGAGTTTCACTGGCTAGGCCAGCCTTTATTGCCGATCCCTAATTGCCCTTGAGAAGGTGGTGGTGAGCTGCCTTCTTGAACCGCTGCAGTCCATGTGCTGTAGGTACACCCACAGTGCTGTTGGGGAGGGAGTTCCAGGATTTTGACCCAGTGACAGTGAAGGAACGGTGATACATTTCCAAGTCAGGATGGTGAGTCGCTTGGAGGGGAACTTTCAGGTGGCGGTGTTCCCATGGATCTGCTGCCCTTGTCCTTCTAGATGGTAGTGGTTGTGGGTTTGGAAGGTGCTGTCGAAGGAGCCTTGGTGAGTTGCTGCAGTGCATCTTGCAGATGGCACACACCGCTGCTACTGAACATCCACTCCCTCCACCACCGACGCACAGTGGCAGCAGTGTGTACCATCTATAAGATGCGCTACAGCAATTCACCAAGACTCCTTTGACAGCACCTTCCAAACCTGTGACCTCTACCACCCAGAAGATGGGCTGCTCGGATTGTCAATAAATGATAGTCTAGCCAGCAACGCCTATATCCTATGAACAAATTAATTAAAGGAAAGACAGAGAGAGAATAAGGGTCATAATGGAGGGAGCTGGAGCTAACAAAGGATTAATGATCAAACAGGCCTTTTCTCATATCCGGGCCAAATTGCACGAAAGGGTTTTGAAGTCATGACCTAAGACCATTAATAATCCTTAGTAAGTCAGTCTGTTTTTTACGAATCTTGTCCACCAGGATGTCTCATCAAGGAGGAATCTTATTGTTTATATAAACACTATGCAAGAGCAACATAAATATAAATATATTGGCTTTCCAGACTGTCCTGAGAGCTACAATCTGATACACATCTGCAATTGTCTTTAGTTCTTGAGCTATTGAAGTGAAACTCTGTGTTAATAGCAGAATCCAAACCACTGGGATTCTTATTAAAGCACAGCTTTCAAAAGCCAATCAAGTTCAGCGTGCAAAACAGCAGTGCAATGCCACAAGGCTTTGCTCATTCAACACCTGTGGAAGAGATGGTTCCGTGCCCCAATCTCCCTATACGTTGTGCCACCGTAGGGGAGATTAGCTGCTTCCTTGGTAGCCTTGGCACAGTGAGTAGTATCCTTGGCTCTGAGTCAGGTTATGCGTCTGAAGTCCCATTCCTGAGAATGGCAAAAATCCAGGCTGACACTCCAGTGCAGTACTGTCAGAGGTGCTGTCTTTTGGATGAGGCGTTCAACCAACTTCCCTGTTTGACCTCTCAGGCAGAGGCAAGAGAATTCTCAGCACTATTTGTAGAACAGCAGGGCAGATATCCCCTTACCCTGGACAATATTTATCCTTCAATCAACCTCAGGTCGCTATCACATTATTGTTTGTGGGAGCTTGCTGTGCGCAAATTGGCTGTCACATTTGCTAGATTGCAACAGTGACTGCTTTTCAATTCATTTGGTTTCATCACTTCATTGGCTGCTAAGTGCTTCGAAGTGCTCTAACATTATGGAAGGTTGGGAAACACATCCATCTATCCTTTCTTTCCTTCCTCCCCTCTTCCTTCCTTTCTCCCCATCCCCCTGAGTTTTCCTGTCGGGAGCCGACCAAGTGATTCTCTGCTTGATCATTTAGAGGGCAGCACTGGTAAGTGGCTGGAATCAAGGTGCCCATTGCTGGGGTAGAAATGGCAGGGGTAGATTGGGAGGCTGGGAGCTTCTGTTCCAACTCCTCATGTTTTACCAGAACAAAACCCATGGCACATCTTCAGTGAATGGGCAAGAGAAGTAAATTTGTTTGCAATTTTCTGAGCACAAAAATGATCACCAAGCTGCATTCATGATGAACGTATGTAATATGTGCTGAGTACATAAATCGAACTGAAAACAATGGACGGACTGTTGCAATAGGTAAGCTTGCCCAATGAAAGTGAAAAGCAAATCAGATATTTAACCAAAACAAAAACAAAAACAGAACTGGGTTCTGTTGAAGGGTCATTCGGACTCGAAACGTTAACTGTGCTCCTCTCCGCAGATGCTGCTAGACCTGCTGAGTTTTCCAGGTACTTTTGTTTTTGTTTTGGATTTAGAGCATCCGCTGTTTTTTGCTTTTATCTTAGATATTTAACCGAGTTGCTCAGTTCTGTAGAAGGGTCAAATGGACTCGAAATGTTAACTCTGTTTCTCTTTGCACAGACACTGTCAGACCTGCTGAGTTTTTCAAGCATTTTCTGTTTCTATTTCAGATTTTTAACGCTTGAAAAGTTAATTCATGGGATGTGGTCACCACTGGCAAGTTGGGTATTTATTGCTATTTATATATATGTATGTATATATATATATATATATATATATATACATGGTTCTGGACAGCTTTGCAAGGGAGCTTTCAGAGGACAGTCAACAGTCAACCGTGTTGGTGGGGTTTTGGAGTCACAAGTAGACCAGGCTGGGTGAAGACAGCAGGTTTCCTTCTCTAAAGGCCACATGTGAAAAGTTAGGCTTTCACCATAATATCGGACAGCTTTGTGGTCAATTTTACTGAGAACAGTGTTTATTTTATTTCTAGATTTTTTTCTTGAACTGAATCCAATTTTTAAATTGCCATGATTGAAATTGAACTTATGAACGTATGAAAATGCAAACATACAAATTAGGGGCAGGAGTAGGCCATTGGGCCCCTTTAAGCCTGCTCTACCATTTAATAAGATCATGGATGATCTGACTGTGACCCAACTCCACATTCCCGACCAGCCCTGATACCCCCAACTCCCCTGCTAGTCAAGAACCTACCCACCCCTGCCCTAAAAATATTCATTGATCCTGAATCCACCGCTCTCTGGGGAAGAGAGCTCCAAAGGCTCACAACTCTCTGAGAGAAAAAAATTCTCCGCATCTCCGTCTGAAGATGGAGAAGTAGGCCATTCGGCCCATCGAGTCTGCTCCATCATTCTATGACATTATGGCTGATCTGATAATCTTCATCTCCACTTTCCTGCCTTTTCCCCATAACCCTTGTTTCCCTTACTGATTAAAAATCTGCCTATCTCAGCCTTGAATATTGTCTTATGAGGAAAGGTTGAGCAGGTTGGGCCTGTACTCATTGGAGTTTATTTTTAAACTGTGCCCCTTCTCTGGATTTTACTAGCACATTAACATTGTCACTACACAACTGTTGCTGATTTCAAGAGCAGATTTAACGCTGAGATAATTCACAGGGAGGTTAGGGAAGTGGACATCATGTTAAAGAGGGGGAAATATGGAGAGATGATGAAAAGCTTGGTCAAAGTGCAGCTTCTTAAAGCGCGGGAGTTGAAATGGAGAGGTGGTTAAACGGAGAGACATTCAGAGAATGGGCCCCAAGGCATTGAAAGCAGATAAAGGAATAAAGGGAGGGATTGGGGGCACAAGAAGTGAGAGTGAGGAAAACTGAGAGCTCTGGGGAGAGGTGTAGGGCTGGAATATAGAAACAGAAAATCTACAGCGTGGAATGAGGCCACTCAGCCCATTGTGTCAATGCCAGCTGGAGAAATTCATATTGATGTGGGGTGGGATGTGGTGGGTGAAGCCAGTGAGAGATTTAGAGACGTTAAAGATTTAAAGGGCATGGTGTATGAAAATAAGCAAGGCTTGCTGCAACTGTACAGGTGAGATCACACCCAGATTCCTGTGCACAGTTTTGATCACCTGACTGAAGGAGGGACAGGTTTGCTTTGGAGGCAGTTCAGGGAAGATTCATGAGGCTGATTCCTGGGTTGAAGGGATTTGTCTTATGAGGAAAGGTTGAGCAGGTTGGGCTCATTGGATTTTAGAAGAATGAGAGGTGATCTTATTGAGATATATAAGATTCTGAGGGGGGCTCGACAGGGTAGATGCTGAGAGTATGTTTCCCTTCTGGGGGAATCTAGAACTGGGGATCACTGTTTAAACATAGGAGCATAAGGGGCCTTCCATTCAAGATGGATAAGTAGGCCATTCGGCCCATCGAGTCTGCTCCATCATTCATTGAGATCATGGCTGATCTGATAATCCTCAACTCCACTTTCCTGCCTTTTCCCCATACCCCTTGATTCCCTTACTGATTAAAAATCTGTCTATCTCAGCCTTGAATATACTTAACAACCCAGCCTCCACAGCCCTCTGCGGTAAAGAATTCCACAGATTGACAATCCTCAGAGAGAAGAAATTCCTCCTCATCTCTGTCTTAAATGGGCGACCACATACTCTGAGATTTTTCCCTCTGATCCTAGACCTTCCCGCTAGGGGAAACAATCTCTCAGCATCTACCCCGTCAAGCCCCCTAAGATCCTTAAGAATCTGATATGTTTTAGCTAACGATCAAAGGACCTTTAGTGTTTGCAATTCCCTTCCCCAGAAAGCATTGGAGGCTGGGTCATTGAACATATTCAAAACGGAGTTAGATAGATTTTTGATCAACAAGAGGGTCAAGGGTTACGGGAGGCAGACATGGAGCAAGAATATGTACCTCGCCAGGTGGGCACAGTGGGCAGGCCCAGGATCGGCAGCCCGCGATCAGGCCCCAACCACAATTTGACGCTGGTTGGCCAATTTGCGGCCGGCCAGCGGGAATCGCGCATTGAAACAGACAGCGCTGCCTGGGTGGGTGGGGGAGGGGAGGGGGTAGGATCGCGAGCGCGGAAATCAGTGCATGCGCTGGGGGGGGAGTGCGCTCAGCGAGAGCTCCCCAAAGGAACAGAGCCGCCTCAGGGAGCTGAGGGTTTCTAACGTGGAAAATAAAGGATTGAAAAATAAGGAAAACATGTCCCCTCGGGCGACCCTGTCGCATGAGCGGGGACATGTTAAAAATGAGTTTTTAAAGTTTTTTATTGATCACTGGTCGAAACCTCATCTCGCCCGTGGATGAGGTTTCGCAAAAAATGCAAAGGCCGCTTGACCTATTCACCTGCCCGCCAGCCGGAAGGTTGGATGGGTGGGTAAAAATTCTAATTAATTAATGGGCTTAACAGCCGAGCAGGCCTCAGAGCGACAGGGCCTCGGAGAGAGAGGGCGAGCGGGCCTCGGAATGAGTGGGCCTCGGAATGAGTGGGCCTCGGAATGAGTGGGCTTGGAGCAAGAGGGCGAGAGAGAGGGGAGATTGTGTGTGTGTGTGTGTGTGTGTGTGTGTGTGTGTGAGAGAGAGAGAGAGAGAGAGAGAGAGAGAGAGGGGATTGTGTGTGTGTTTGTACGAGAGAGAGGGGAGTGCATTTGTGTGTCTGTGTCTGATATGAGAATCCAGCATCGCTCCTCAAATTAAACCAATTTGTAAGCAAAAGAAGCAGCATCGTTCCTTCCATTAAAAATGAGACAAACATAAGGCTTTAGTACTTGTTGAATAAGAGAACTTTTTAAATTATAATAACTGTATACATATAAGAAATAGAAAAGATTTCTATAAATTTGTTTTTGTATTTTTGTACCTATTGCACAAAACAATCGATTTTTTGTGGTTTAGCTCTTCAACATAATAAGAATGGTTCTTAAGGGTTCTGTCATTGCTCTTGGGAGGTCAAAAGAGCTCCATGGTTGGAAAAGTTTGGGAAGCACTGGCATGGAGTATTTGCTGCAGTGAGGAATTTTAATTTCCTGCCTTCAGCTTCCAAGCCTTTCTTTAGAGCTTTTCCCAGGCGATGTTCCTCTGTGCATCCACTTCTCAAGTTTCTCTTCAGGTTAGAATGACTCTTTGAATTTTTCTTTAGTCTTGCAGGAATTTAATTTATCTCTGCATCTTTTGCAACCTTTTGTGTTTTTCATTCACTGCCACCATGTTGTAGGGCATTGGATACTGTTTGGTAGGTCTTAATGAAGTCTTTGTAGCCTTAAGTAGGTTAACTGTATGTATTTATTAACTACAAGAACTATGTACATATATACAGTAAAGGGTTCAAGCTAAGAGCTGTCTCCGTGCTTGCTCATACACACAGCTCTGTCCAACAATAGACTGACCCCGAGGTGTGGGTCTCTTACATCACTGTGTGGGCAGTACCGTACTCAATCCCATATTAACCCTTAAATGTGCCAGACCCTCATACTACATTATCCAAAGGCCAGCACCTCCAACAGTGCAACATTCCTCTCACTGAAGGACGACTTGGATTCTATTGCATGCTTAGAGATGTCATAGTTAAACAGAGCCTTAGGGGAGAATTTTCTCCCTGTCCGGGGGGTTGGGAGGGAGAGGGCGCTGCCATTTTACGTGGGTGGGCCAATTAAGGCCCGCCTAGCACGACACGCGCTGTGCGCTCCCTGTGTGGGTGGGGGAAGGAGGCTGAGTGCGTGCAAAAGCACACAGAAATGTCCCTGAGGCACGGAGCTGCCTCAAGAAGATTAGTTGGATTTTTAAAATTTAAGCAAAGAAAGAAAAACATTTTTAAGACTCATGTGACAGTGTCACGTGAACTGGGACATGTCTATGAATTTTATTAGAAATTTTTATTGAAGCTTAAAAACCTTCATGAAACCTCATCCCACTCGTGAATGAAGTTTCATGGTAAATGCAAAGGCCGCCTGGGCTCTTCGCCTACCCCCCCACCCCCCCAACCCCCACCACCGCCGCCAACCTTAAGGTTGGACGGGCAGCTCAGTTAAGTATTTTAATTGATATATAAATGGCCTTAATAGGCCTTTGACAGTTCGGTGGGTGCGCAGCTGACTGGTGCACACCCGCCAAACTGAAGATCTGAATGATGTGTGGTGATGTCAGCTTGCGTCATCTTACGCATCGGCGAGCGGCACCCACCCCTGCACACTGACTCACAGATCCTGGCCAGAGTTACATGGAAATGGACCATTCAGCCCAACAAGCCTATGCTGGTGTTTATGCTCCATGTGAGCCTCCTGCCACCTGGGTTCACCTCATCCTATTCACGTATGTTTCTATTCCTTTCTCCCTCGTGTATTATCAAAAATGTATCAAGAATTAGAAGCAATTTTTTTATCTTTTATGAAGTCAACACATTTTGAACATAATAGAGATTCCAACTAAACCCTCGGCCCAACCACCTTCAGCTGCTTCATCAATGACCTTCCTTCTATCATAAGGTCAGAAGTGGGGATGCTCGCTGATAATTGCACAATGTTCAGCGATTCCTCAGATACTGAAGGAGTCCACGTCCAAAGGCAGCAAGACCTGGACAATATCCAGGCTTGGGCTGACAAGTGAGAAGTAACATTTGCGCCACAGAAGTGTCAGGCAATGACCATCTCCAACAAGAGAGAATCTAGCCATACCCCTTGACATCCAATGGCATTACCATCGCTGAATCCCCCACTATCAACATCCTGTGGGTTACCATTGACCGGAAACTGAACTGGACTGGCCATATAACAACTGTGGCTACAAGATCAGGTCAGAGGCTAGGAATCCTGCCTTCTGACTCCCCAAAGCCTGTCCATCATCTACAAGGCAAAAATCAGGAGTGTGCTGGAATACTCCCCACTTGCCTGGATGAGTGCAGCTCCAACAATACTCAAGAAGCTCAACACCATCCCGGACGAGGTAGTGTGCTTGATTGGCACCCCTTCCACAAACATTCAGTCTCTCCACCACCAGCGCACAGTGGCAGCAGTGTGTACCATCTACAAGATGCACTGCAGGAACACACCAAGCCTCCTTAGACAGCACCTTCCAAACCCTGTGACCTCTACCATCTAGAAGGACAAGGCCAGCAGATACATGGGAACATCACCACCTGGAAGTTCCCCTCCAAGCCACTCACCATCCTGACTTGGAAATATATTGCCATTCCTTCACTGTTGCTGGGTCAAAGTCTTGGATCCCCCAACAGCACTGTGGGTGTACCTACACCACAGGGACTTCAATGGTTCAAGAAGGCAGCTCACCACCACCTACTCAAGGGCAATTAGGGATGGGCGATAAACGCTAGCCTAGCCAGTGATGCCCTTATTATTTAGAAGGTGCACCCTTTGACACAATGAGATTAATGGGATTTAGAGCCCAGCGGAAATCAAAATTGTGCGGTTTCTATCTTGGGCAGCCAAGAGGGGCACGTAGAAATTTTATCGCAGAGTATCACCACTTGAGCTGAGATTATCCGTTGTTCGATAATGACCTTTGACTTTTTGAACCAACTTGTTAAAAATAGCTTAGGCTCTTGTTTGGAACTGTTTATTTCCTTGACTTTAAAATTTGATTGATCCCGGTTAGATTTCATTATCGGGTGTTACTGTCTCAGGCTGGACCAGACTCTTCAACATCCTGTTCCAAGCCTGAGTTGGGTTTCTGACTCCATAACCTCTAAGCACCATTATACCTTTCAGCTCTGGCCCTGCATTCGCCTCTGTAGGCCTCACACATGGTAGGTGGCCAACTGCAGACTTAATTACTTCAATGCCTTCCCTGTCAGCCTCCCATCCTCCACAAGACCCCTCCTCATCCAAAACTCTGTTGCGCGCATATCTGACACTTCTTGCCTACACCTCACTGATTGACATGCACCCCCCCATCGCTCAATATTTTTAAACTCTTGTCCCTGTCCTTTAAGAACGTGAGAAATAGGAGCAGGAGTAGGCCATTCAGCCCCTCGAGCCTGCTTCGCCGTTCAATAAGATCATGGCTGCTCTGATGTGGCCTTAACTCCCCTATCATGGGCAGCAATTTTCCCTCATTGAGCAGGTGGGCGCCCAACCCAAATGGGAGAGAGATGGTGCGTGATGGCGTCAGGCGAGCGTCCTGACATCATCGTGCACTCGCGCGATATTTCAGTGAGCGGGCGAGCGGGGGGAGTCAGCTGTGAGCCCTCCGACGATTAAGGAGGCTGTTAAGCGAATTAATTAATTAGGATTATTACCCGCCCGTCCAACCTCACGGTCGGCGGATGGGCGGGTGAATAGGTCAAGCGGCCTTTGCATTTTTTTGCGAAGCCTCATCCACGGGCGGGTTGAGGTTTCGACCAGTGATCAATAAAAAACTTTAAAAACTCATTTTTAACATGTCCCCGCTCATGCGACAGGGTCGCCCGAGGGGACATGTTTTCCTTATTTTTCAATCCTTTATCTTCCACGTTAGAAACCCTCAGCTCCCTGAGGCGGCTCTGTGCCTTCGGGGATGTCTCGCTGAGCGCACTCCCCCAACCCCAGCGCATGCGTGGACTTCCGCGCTCGCGATCCTACCCCCTCCCCTCCCCCACCCACCCAGGCAGCGCTGTCTGTTTCAATGCGCGATTCCTGCTGGCTGGCCGCGAATTGGCCAACCAGCGTCAAATTGTGGTTGGGACCTGATCGCGGGCGGCCGCTCTTGGGCCTGCCCACTGTGCCTGCCTGGCGAGGTACATATTCCTGCCCCATGTCTGCCTCCCATAACCCTTGACCCCCTTGTCGATCAAAAATCTGTCTAACTCCGTTTTGAATATGTTCAATGACCCAGCCTCCACTGCTTTCTGGGGAAGGGAATTGCAAACACTAAAGGTCCTTTGATCGTTGGTTAAAACATATCAGATTCTTAAGGATCTTAGAGGGCTTGACGGGGTAGATGCTGAGAGATTGTTTTCCCTAGCGGGAGGGACTAGGATCAGAGGGCATAATCTCAGAGTATGTTGTCGCCCATTTAAGACAGAGATGAGGAGAAATTTCTTCTATCTGAGGGTTGCCAATCTGCGGAATTCTTTAACGCAGAGGGCTGTGGAGGCTGGGTTGTTAAGTATATTCACGGCCGCGATAGACAGATTTTTAATCAGTAAGGGAATCAAGGGTTATGGGGAAAAGGCAGGAAAGTGGAGTTGAGGATTATCAGATCAGCCATGATCTCATTGAATGACGGAGCAGACTCGATGGGCCGAATGGCCTACTTCTCCATCTTAAATGGAAGGCCCCTTATGCTCCTATGCTTAAACAGTGACCCCCCAGTTCTAGATGATGAGCGGCTCGCTAGCCAACGCAGGGAGAAACCAGCCTCTGATTGGACAAGCAAATTTATAGCATTTTCAAATGCACATCAGTTGAATGAGCTGAACGCCATGAGTTGAACAAGCCTGGCCTACCACTATTCTCTGCCCCCCCCCACCGCAAACCGTTTGATAGTCAAACAGGATCCTGTGGAACACCGTTTGGGAAACCCTGCTTAATGGGACCTCTTGGAAGTTCAGCTTTAATTCCCAGAGTGCAGCGTCAGCACACCTAACAGAGGTGAGATAAAATTATTAAATTCCAGGGTACAGCAAGTCCTGAGAAACCTTTAAATAATTCAGTAGTCAGCAACTGTCGTTTAAAAACTCCATCAGGAAAACCAGATTCCCGAGTCACTGCCTGACCACGTGGTGTCCGAGCTTGCTCTGAACAGAAAAAAGAAACTTAATTAATGAATTTGGAAGAATCACAACTAAAGAATCAGCTTGAAAAGCCAGCAGGGGCCAGGATTTGATGCTTTCGCGACCCTAGAGTATCGCACTGAAACAGGGAAGGCTGCTGCCAGTCGAACGAAGCAGCCATTGTTTCAATTTTTATCAAGGCTGAGTGCAAACGCCCTTACAGTGGGAGCCCGCCAAAACCAACAAGCGCAGTTAAACCCTTTATCTTCAGGCGAACGGTGGCGCCATTTTGAATTTCAGCAACTTTGAATTTCAGCTGAACTCAGACTTTAAAATTTTTAACCATGGATCGAAAATCCAACTTACCAAATCAATTTGGACGCATCCCATGGCCAACCCTAATGGAAAATTGGGAGAAGAGAATTTTTAAACTACCGGAGTGCATCAGGTCTAAATAGAAAATCGAAAAAATCCAGATTAATACCTTTTTATGCTGGTTTGGTGAACATGCTGATGAAGTAATCCTAATACAGTGCATTGATGAATCCTTAACCAGCTTCAATGAAATATTAAAAGCCTTTGACTAACATTTCAATCTTCAAGTTATGGAGCACACGGAGCTTAAAATGAGGTACAGAAAGCCCCTAGTAAAGCACCAAAATCGAAAAGACAATACTCGAGTAAACCACATGAGGATGCCAGAGAGGCAGGGAACTTTCCATAAGACTCAAAAATATATTGTTTTGAAATCCTGACACATTACCTGAACTGCAACAGCAGGTGACAGTGCGGAGTGAGCGCCTGGCTGTGAATGAAGGAAAGCTATCTGAAGAAATCCAAAGTAAACAAAGCCTATAAAAGGAAATGAAATAAGGTTGGAAATTGTCCATAGCAGAACTGAATTGGAAGATTTGAAACTCAAGCTTCAAGTTGAGTATATACCCTTGGAAACTAAAGTTGTCAATGAACCAAACTGTTCAAGATCTGAACAAATTTTGAGGTGTCACAGAACTACAAGAGAAAGACTAGAGAGCTGAAGAAAATGGTTGGACATTTGGAAGAAAACTTGGAAAAACATTAAATTTCCAAGGAGATATATGAAGAGATTAAAAATCTGGGGAGATGGCGGTGTAGTGGTAATGTCATTGGACTAGTGGCCCAGACTAATGCTCTGGGGATAGGGTTTGAATCCCACCATGGCAGCTAGTAAAAAGCAAATTTAATTCATAAAATCTAGAATTGAAAGCTAGTCTCAGTAATGGTGACCATGAAACAATCAGTGACTGTTATAAAACCCCTTCTGGTTCACTTATGTCCTTTAGGAAAGGAGATCTGTCATCCTTACCTGGACTGGCCTACATGTAACTCCATACACACAGCAATGTGGTTGACTCTTAATTGCCTTCTAAAATAGACTAGCAAGCCACTCAGTTCAAGGCAATTAGGGATGGGCAATAAATGTTGGCTTTGCCAGCGATACCCCACATCCCGTGAATGAATAAATTAAGAACCTAGAATGGCAAGATTAAGCTGAATAAACAAAGAGTGGTTCAATGCCAGCGAGTGGGAAAAGAGGATATAAAGATCACCCAGATGCCAGAACAACTTCCAAATGAACAGAATTTACCTGCAATGACAAAGCCTACCATTTCTCCAACAGTAGTGTGAACGAGATATGGAAAGGACATAAGGCCACCAGACCGCCTGAACCTATGAACTCAGACTTGAAGGGGGGTAATAATAATGGTGTAAATACATGGAGTAAACTAGAATAAATTGAAATACATTGGATAAAGACTTGGGGGAGGTGTAGTATAAGGGTCTGGCACATATAAGGTTAACAGAGGACTGAGTACAGTACCATCCAATAGTGATGTAAGAGAGCGCATGACCCGCACCTAGGGGTCAGTCTAGTGTTGGGCAGAGCTGTGTACACAAACAGGCATGAAGACAGCTCCCAGCTCAAACCTTTTACTTTATATATGTACATAATTCTTGTAGCTAATAAATGCATACAGTTAACCTACTTAAGACTACATTAAGACTTAACAAACAGTACCCATCACCCTATGGGGGAGGCAATGGTATAGCAGTATTGTTGCTGGATTAGTAATCTGGGGACCTGAGTTCAAATCCCTGCCATGACAGATGGTGGAATTTGAATTGAAAATCTAATAATGACTATGAAACTATTGCTGTAAAAAGCCATCTGGTTCACTAATGCCCTTTAGGGAAGGAAATCTGCTGTCCTTACCCAGTCTGACCTATATGTGATTCCAGACCCATAGCAATGTGGTTGATTGACTCTTAAATGCCTCCTAAGGGCAATTGAAATGAGTATAAACAACAGGTAAGGCATTAAGAGAGGCCCCTTCTACCTGTTCAGTTGTTAACAACACAAAGGCATTTTTTGAATAAACAGCAAGTTTGTTCACCGTCCTGGACAACATCACCAAAAACAGTCATTCACTCAGCCCATTGCTGCTGGTGGGATCTTGCTGTGCGCAAAATGGCTGGCACGCCTGTCCTCAAGGCAAGAGTCCACATGAAGCATTTTGGTGATGGATCCAAAGCATAGAATAGTGTCGTGTTAATACGAGAACTTCATTTTTTCCCTCTTTCATACCATTTAATCGAACTGGAAATATTTCATCTTTAACTGATTATCTCTGGAAAGTGAGTGAGGCTGTGAGCCTGGGGAGGCGGTGGGGGGGGGGGGGGGGGGGGGGGGGGGGGGGGGGGCTTGTGGGGCTCTGCTCATGAAACCCATTCTTTTGGGTCAGGAGAGATGGATGCTTTCTGTATCTCCTGGCCAGCAACGATCCATCAGCTCAGGATGAAGGAAGCCCACATCCTATCCTGTCCTGACCCCCCCAAGGATTTATCCACCTCTTAATTGTTTGATATATACATGCTAATATACCTACCTTTCCAGCACAGGACAGTGTTTTAAGCTGTTTGTCATTGGATGTACACAGAAGAATGGGAGAAAAAACAATCAGAAAAGCATTTCCATATGTGCCTCCTCTGGGAACATTTAAGTGAACACATTTGAGCATTTGGCGTGTGTACTGAAGGCTGAATTGTCCGAGTGTTGCGACCAATAATCCTGCAAAGCCCTTAAACAGCCAATTTTTGCCTGGAATTCCTGTCCAATCTCTTATAATAACCAGGAAGGGACACAATATCATCAGAAAAAGACCAAACAAAAGTACCCCCCTTTTTTAAAAGGCGGGGGGAACCTAAAAAGAACTTAACCATTAAATGAAAAAGAGATTATAAATATTAGTTAGTACCAGGATCCAATGCACACTCCATTCCTGGAGGTGCTCACAGGTTGTGGGAAGCTTCAAGTGTATCGATGGACACCATCTAATCATGCTTCAGGGTCAGCCGAGCATGGCAAGACCACGGAAGGGATGTGGGCAACCATTGGGACCACCACCACCCCGAGCTGCGCCCACCCAGGACCTGTGGGTGCCCAGCTTGGCCATGTCCAGGAACAAAGACACTAGGGCATTCCTGCCACCTTCCCACCCCCACTCCTAACTTTCTCATCACTCTCCTCACTGTGCAATCTGCTCTTAATCATTTCTTTTTACTCTTTGAACCTACAATCACATTATCTGGTCGTTTGTCTCATTGCTGCTTGTGGGATCTTGCTGTGCACAAAATGGTGGCTGCGTTCCTACATTCCAACCGCGATTACACCCCAAAGGTACCTAATTGGCTGTAATGCACTTTGTGAAGTTCAGAGATAGTGAAAGATGCTCTTGAAATGCAAGTTGTTTAGTTGTGTATTCAACATTATGTCAGCCTGGCTGCTCAGCTGACTGTACCTGATAGCATGTCGTATCTATGGGATAACATTTCTCAGGTGGGGGTCCAGTAACTGTGCTGTTAGTTCCACTCCACAACATCCTCCCACCCCACCCCAACCCCCTGCCCAATGGCCCTTTCGACTACATGCACGAACCATCTCTGCCCGAAAACAGACTACCTGGCTACTCAATTCGCTGACAAGCTGACTGTGGAATCTTGCTGTGTACAAAATGGCTGCTGCACTCAATTGCCAAGGAACAATGGCAGAGTTTGTAAGTAATAAGTTGCAGGTTATTCCCTTTGAGAAGTTTCTGGGGAGAGGGGAGTGGGGATGGGGGGATGGGGGGTGTCATGATGAGGGGATTCATAAGTAATATCTTTCTAACATGGGCTTCCCACTTCCTGTGTATTTAAAATGGAAACCTTTTGCGTGACCAGGGAATTTAAATTTTTAATCTGAGTTGAAATCGGTAAAAAATTTATGCAGGAATCTTGCAGTACGTGTCCCAGACATGGACTTTCACACTAAGTAGTCTGTATTCTCTCGGACAGATCTCATTAATCACAGTTGGATTATTTGATCTTACCTACCACAAGGCTTTTAAATAAAAGCGCATTTTGATTTTACTTTAACCGTAACCTAACTGTGAAAAGAACTTTTTGCATTTGTTTAGCGTCTTTCGTGATGCCCCACAGCCAATTAAATCCTTTTTGAAGTATGGTCACTGTTGCTGTGTAGGAAACACGGCAGCCAATTTTCACACAGCAAGATCCCATAAACAGCAATGTGATAATGACCAGATAATGTGTGTCAATGACGTTGGTTGAGGGATAATTACTGACCCTGTGCTTTTTCCATAAAGAGGGCCATGTGACCTTTTACATCCACTTGAGAGTTGGCCTTGGTTTTACATTGCATCCAAGCAACAGCACCTCCACCAGTGCAGCACTCCCTCAGAATAGCAGTGGGGATGCCAGCCTAGAATTTGGGACAAACTTTCTGGAGTGGGATTTGAACCCACAATCTTCTCAGTCAGAGGCAGGAGGGCAACCCACTGAGCCACAGCACAGGAACCGTGGCTCTTTACATTTACCATCATAATTATTGAAACAATGTTTTCCCTGATTTTTCAGGTCAAGTGGTTGTTCCATTAACCATTTTTGATGGGCCCAATTAACACTCCTTCTTTTCACATTTCCTTCAATTAGATTTTATACAACTGGCGTATTTTTAGTAATGCTTTTTAGGTTGCGAAGAGCTGTGAAATTGTTTTTTTTTGTATGTTGATCTGAGAGAGAGGGGGAGAGAGACAGAGAGAGAGAGACAGGGACAACCATCATCTCTAATTCAGACTACTATTGCAATCCTGTTGTGAAATAACTTGTTAGTTCAAGTTTGAGTTTCCTCTCCCATCTGTCGCCCACCAATAATTCCCTTGTAACCCGTTAGGGTCCATTTCCATCATTTCTCCATGATGCACTCATCGGAACACTAAAAAGAAAAATTCCCATGTAAAAACAGGCTGCATCGACTGACAGGCCCTGGCAACACATCAATGTGGTCTAGTGCCAGATATTGTTGTTAATAGGAATAGTCCTTGCCCACTTTAAGGCAATTTACTTTTCTCAGCCCCACTGGCATTCAGCCCCTCACCTCATTCAGGGTCCCTCACCTCCTTCAACCCCTCATCCCCTTACCAGCGCTCTTCCCCCAGCTCCCTCACCAAAACACCACTCAACCTTTTCACCAACACTCCCCCCCCCCCCCAACTTTCCTCATCAAAACACCCCTCAGCTTCCTAATCCCCTAATCATACAAACTAGAAGCAGGAGTAGGCCATTCAGCCCCTCGAGCCTGCTCCACCATTTAATAAGGTCATGGCTGATCTGATAATAACCTGAAATCTGCATCCCACCTACCCCCTCAATAACCTAACACTCCCTTGCTCACCAAGAATCTATCTACCGCTGCCTTAAAAATATTCAAAGAATCTGCTTCCGCCGCCTTTTCAGGAAGAGAGTTCCAAAGGTTCACAGCCTTCAGAGAGAGAAAAAATTCTCCTCATCTTTGTCTTCAATGGGTGACCCTTTATTTTTAAACAGTGACCCCTAATTCTACATTCTCCCACAAGAGGAAACTTCCTCTCCACATCCACTCTGTCAAGACTCCCCAGGATCTTATATGTTTCAATCAAGTCGCCTCTTACTCTTCTAAGTTACAGTATATCCACTGGGTACCCTTTATCCACAACGCCTGTTACTTCTTCAAAGAACTCCAATAAATTGGTTAAACATGTTTTCCTTTCACAAAACCATGTCAACTGTTCTTGATTATCTTGAATTTATCTAAGTACCCAGTTATGATGTTTTAATAATAGCTTCTAATATTTTCCCCGTGACAGGTTATTGCTGAAAAAAGAGCCATTTTGAAGCTTTCCGTCTTGCACTCATCAGGACAATTTGCAAGAATACCAATATATGGGGAAAATAACAATTTATACTATATGAGAAGAGAGTGCTGATTGCATGGCAAGTGGACTTGGATTGGTAGGGATATTGCCATGGGGAATGCACCAATTGATCATTACTGTCAGTTAACTGACAAGCAAAGTTTGAAATTTAAACCAGGCAACTTGACCCTAATTGGTCAAGACATTGCCCTGAAGAGTGGGTCAGTGAATGGCTGTCACTTTTTTTTTATCTGAAACAGGCGTAATGTGTGTACATGTTCTCTCTCTGCAAAGAACAGTGCCACACTGCAAACCCGACTGACAATGTTAAATTGGTTGTGTGTAATTCTGAACACACCAGGGATTATTTAGCAAACGTTGTCTAATTTGGAATCACATCTAATGTTGTACGCTGTGTTTTTGAGTTTTGTAAGCGTAGGCTGGTTGGGTACAGTCTGTACCTTGCCTGTTGCGAACAGCGGCTAGGACATGCTATTTGATATGATCCCCCAGTCTCTGGGACCTATGGCCTACATACCTAGCACCACACTGGCACTGAAGTTCATATACCGCATTACTCATTTTTGTGATAGGCAGAATGTTTTTTTGGCTTGATGGCAGCATCCTGTTAGTAGTGAATACCACTCGTGTTGCTACTGCATAGTAGCAGTGTGAAACAGCTGTTGCTCAAATTTTTGAGATACCTTGCCCTTCCAGGGTAATCTGAGGTAGACTGAACACTTTTCAGGGGCGAAAGTGATGGCCTTAGGCTCGTACATGAATTTGCGTGATATACAGCGCGAAATGATCTGAACAGAATTGCCATTATCCATCAGGAACCTTTCCCAGATCTGGTGAATTTTGGAAAATGAAAACCAACTCATCAACTATCTCACTAGCCTCTTCTTTTAAGATCCTAGGGTGAAATCCATCAGGACCCAGGGACTTGTCAACCCGCAGATCCAATAATTTGCTAAGTACCACTTCCCTGGTGATTGTAATTTTCTTGAGTTCCTCCCGCCCTTCCAATTCATGACTAACAGCTATTGCTGGGACGTTATTTGTACCCGCTGTAGTGAAGACCAATGCAAAATACCTGTTCAATTCACCTGCCATCATCGTATTTTCCATTATTAACTCCCCAGACTTACTTTCTATAGGACCAACACTCACTTTGTTAACTCTTTTCTTTTTAAATTATCTATAGATACTTTACTATCTGTCTTTGTATTTATAAATAGCTTTCTCTCGTCTTTAATTTTTCACTCCTTATTAACCTTTTGGTCATATTTTGCTAATGTCATCTTTAATTAACAGAGCCACCCCTCCACCTTTCCCTAACTTCCTAAATGTCACATACCCTTCAATATTTAGGCTCCAATCTGCCATGTCTTTATAATGGCTATTGGATCGCGCTCATTTATCTCTATGTGCACGCTCAGTTTGATCATCCACCTCCCATCCAAACAAGCTGAGACAACCTCAAACCTGTTGGACAATTGCAGGCTGACACTCTTGCCTTCTGGGTCCCCTTATCTCCATACTTGCAGTCACACCCACCCTTTTCTTATGTTATTGATAAATCATATAGTTACCCCACAGGTGTTCATTCTGAGAAGATTGCATGTCAATTAGGATTGACCATTTGCCAAGGTCTACCTATTTGGTTCACCGGGACTCTTAACTATTGATTAGGTATCTTCAGTCTTCTTTCTTGAGCCCTGCAGTGTGGGACTTTTCAGGGGTTTAGATACAGAATACAGTTTATGAAAGAGCTCATCCACAATCGTCTTCTGGGTACAGATTGGTTAGTTGCATATATGATCGACTGTTGGCTGGTTAGCGTAGTCCCAAGTTGTCTTCCATTGTTTTTAGCCATATAAGGACTTCTTCCTGTCCCAATGTGATTACCTGCCTGGTATTAATCAGTTTGCTGCCATTGACAGTTGTATTTCAATTCAAATTGTTCTACTTAATTCAGCAGTATCCCTGCCATTAACAAGTATCGATTTAATTAGTATTTCACCCATCCGATTCCCACATAACAAACAAAAACAGAAAGTGCTGGAAAAACTTAGCAGGTCTAGCAGCACCTGTGGAGAGAGAAACAGAGTTAACGTTTCGAGTCCGTACCACCCTTCTTCAGAGCTGAAGAGGAGTTGTAATGTGATGAAATTTATACTGTTTAAGAGGGGGTGGAGCAGGTGAAGCTGGATAGAAGGCCAGTGATAGGCAGGAGCAAAGGAGAGATTGACAAAGATGTCGTGAACAAAAAGACAAAGGGAGTGTAATGGTGGTGATAAGAGCTAAATAAGGAGCTAATAGTGGCATAAAGGTAAGAAAGCAGAATGCGATGATAGCAGAACAAGGGTAGCATTGTGTGAAAGAACAACATGGACCAAGTAACAGATGGCCCTTTTGGGGGTGGGGTGGGGGGGGGGGGGGGGTGTTGGGTGGGGGGGGGGGGTGGGGGGGTGCAGCAGTGGTGGGGGAAAAATGATAGAAACTGGGATAAAGGGGGGGATAGGGAAGGGGATAAAACAATGAATAAATGAATAAAAACAAATAAAAATAAAAATAAGTGGGTAAAAAATAAAAATGAATGTAGAAAAAAGGGATTAAAAAAGGAATGAGAATTGAGGAGCGAGTTCATGCTCTGAAGTTGTTGAGCTCAATGTTAAGTCCGGGAGGCTGTAAAGTGTTATTTGTTCCATGCTGTCCCACATCTCACAAACAAATAAAAAAAAGGCTATTTAGCCCCTCAAGCTTGTTCTACAATTAAGTTAGGTCATGGCTGATCTGTATCTTAGTTCTAACTACCCATCTTGGCTGTGTGACCCTATCTATCAATCTCAGTTTTGAGATTTTCAATTAACCCCCAGTCTCAATGGCAGAATTTTGCCCTTGATGGGCCCCACCGGCTCGGCGGCTGGCAGTTAACCGATCACCACCGCCAAAACAGGCCCCACCGCCATTTTGAGTGGGCGGGCCAATTAAGGGGCTATGCGCTTCCTGTGTGGGGGGGGGGGGGAGGGATTCCCCAATTACCAGAGTGCGCTCATTTGTGCATGAGTGTGAAAGAGCGCACATCTCCCTGAGGCTAAGTGCTGCCTCAGGGAGAGCACTGAAAGTTTTATAAACATCAAAAATAGAAAAATAAAAAAATTATTAACATGTGCCCCTCATGTGACAATGTTACACGAGATAGGTCATGTTAATAAATATCACATAAACTTTATTAAAGTTTTTTAAAACGGACATGAAACCTCACCCCGCCAGTGGATGAGATTTTCATGTATTATCAGAAGTCTGCTGGGGCTCCTGGTATGCCCGCCAGCCTTAAGGTTGGATGGGCTGGGTCTTTAATTGGCTTAATTATCCTGTCAATGGCTTCAATCGGCCATTGACAGGTCGGTGGGCGGACAGCTCATCTCGCTGTCCGACCACCTTCCTGAAAATTTAAATGGGGCGGGATGACCTCGGGGATTCCTCCCGACCTCGTGCTGCATCATTTCCGCATCGGCGAGCAGGCCCCGCCCCCAAGTCGCCGACCGAAAAATTCTGCCCAATGGCTTTTTGGGGGAGGGAGTTTCAGATTTCCACTTTCTGTGAAGAAGTGCTTCCTGACATCACCCCTGAATGGCCTGGCTCTCAGTTTAAGGTTGTGCTCCCTGGTTCTGGACTCCCCTCTCCAGAGGGAATAGTTCCTCTCTTTTTACCCAATTAATCTTCTTTAATAATTTTAAACACCTCGGTTAGATCATCCCTTAACCTGGAGTACTGTGTACAGTATTGGCCTCCTTATTCAACGAAGGATGTAAATGCAGTGGAAGCAGTTCAGAGAAGGTTCACTAGACTAACACCAGGAATGGGCAGGTTGTCTGAGGGCGAAAGGTTGGACAGGCTAGGCTTGTATCCACTGGAGTTTAGTAGAATAAGAGGCAACTTGATTGAAACATACAAGGCCCTGAGGGGTCTTGACAGAGTGGAAGTTCGAAAATAAGCCCATTTAAGCCAGGGATAAGGAGAAACCTTTTCTCTCAGAGGGCCGTGAGCCTTTGGAACTCTCTTCCTCAAAGGGCAGTGGAAGCAGAGTCTTTGAATATTTTTAAGGCAGAGCTAGATAGATTCTTGATAAGCAAGGGGTGAAAGGTTATCAGGGGTAGATGGGAATATGGAGTTGAGCTTACAGTCAGATCAGTCGTGATCTTATGGAATGGCGCAGCAGGCTTGAGGGGCCGAGTGGCCTACTCCTGTTCCTAATTCATATGTTCGTATAAAAGTAAAAAAACTGCGGCTGCTGGAAATCGAAAACAAAAACAAAAGTACCTGGAAAAACTCAACAGGTCTGGCAGCATCTGCAGAAGGGAGCACAGTTAATGTTTCGAGTCCGCATGACTCTTCAACAGTTCTGTTGAAGAGTCATGCGGATTCGAAGCGTTAACTGTGCTCCCTTCCGCAGATGCTGCCAGACTTGCTGAGGTTTTCCAGGTATTTTTGTTTTGGTTTTCATATGTTCGTATGTTCTGTACTCGAGAGAATACAAACCGGAGATTACGAGGTTCTAATGACCCTTTCGCAGGACCTTTGGAAGAAAGGGCTTCGAATTTTTGTTTTTAAAATGTTGTCCTTTGGAAAGAAAATTTGCAGCCACGCCTGAATTTACGTCCCCGAAACTGGAAAAGGTTCAAAGGTTTTGAGTGAGTTGTCATTGGGTCAATGACTTAGATGATTGTGTGGACCACACACAAGGTCTTACTTTGAAACCTCTCTTTTCAAGACTGCCAGAATCCCCAGCCTCACGTTTAAAGATTGATTGATACAAAAGAGAGGTCAGAATCGGGCAATCAACAGTCTCGATAGTAAAACTACAGTTATTAGCCTTGTAAAGAGAGGTTGCTTGGCTCCTTTCTGTGAACTAATGAGGAAACTGCTTGCCAAGAATGACCACACATGCACACATGAAATCAACTGCATAGTGAGACTTTAACGACACCACCCTAGTATGTCACTCAGCTGTCTCAGGTTGGAGTCACCAGTCTGTCCTGGTCTGAGTCTCAGTTGCAGTAGATGCCATTTACTACAATGGTCGCAGTAAGACTGGACTATTAAGTAAGATTCAACCAGGGTTCTCATTTCTATTTTGCTATCCAGTAAACTGCATAGGGAAGTGGACATATTCAGCCAGGTGAGAAGGGGATGAAACCAAGGTCCTTGCTCCCCCCGCCTATGTATGCATCCTCATCTGGTCCTGCAACTCTTTGAGGTCTCTAAACTCCTCCACTTTTGGCCTCTTCCACATTTCCATTGGTTGCGCTACACCAATGGTGGCCAGGCCTACAGTTGCTGAGGCCCAAATTCTGGAACTCCTTCTCTAAAGGTCTTTGGATCTCTCTCCTCCTTTGAGACTTTATCACTTTGACCAAGCTTTTGGTCACCTGTTCTACTCTAGTATCTACCTATTTAGCTCAATGCCAAATTATGCTTGGTAATCAGTCCCATGAAGTGCCTTTGGTATGTTTTACTACTTTAAAGATGCTATATAAATGCAATTTGCTGCTGCTGTTGGAAGAACTAGCCTACCAACAGTCATTGACCCTTCAGATGAGATGTCAGAACCCACAGAAATTAAACTTAGTGAGAAATCGGATAGGGAATAGAAGTGGAGATTGAAGATAAATGTGAGAAGTTTGAGACAATAAAATGGTGGTAAAATAAAAACCCACTGAGCATTGATGCAGCAAGATCCTGGCTCAGTTCGGTGAGGGGGGATTTGTACCACTACATATCCTCACCTGGCGAATTCCCAATCTCAGCACAACCACAGATGCCAAATGAAAATGAGGTCAAATCCTGATTCAGATAGAGAAGAACAACAACTTGCATTAATTTGTGCCTCACAAAGCTGAAGTCGATGGGAATCAGGGGGAAATGCTCCACTGGTTGGAGTCATACCTAGCACAAAGAAAGATGGTTGCTGTTGTTGGGAGCCAATCATTTCAGTCCCAGGACCTCACTGCAGGAGTTCCTCAGGGTTGTGTCTAGGTCCAACTTTTATCAGCTGCTTCAGCTGTGATCTTCCCTCCATCATAAGGTCAGAAATGGGGATGTTCACTGATGATTGCACAATGTTCAGCACTATTCACAACTCCTCAGACAATGAAGCAGACTGTGTCAATGCACAGCAAGGCCTGGGCAATATCCTTGGGCTGATAAGTGACAAGTAACATTTGCGCCACACAAGTGTCAGGCAATGACCATCACCAACAAGAGAGAATGTAACCATCTCCCCTTGCCATTCAATAGCATTACCATTGCTGAATCCCCCACTATCAACAGCCTGGAGGTAACCATTGACTAGAAACTGAATTGGTCCAGCCATATAAATACTATGGCTACAAGAGCAGGTCAGAGGCTAGGAATCCTGTGACGAGTAACTCACCTCCTGACTCCCCAAACCTGTCCGTCATCTACAAGGCACAAGTCAGGAGTGTGATGAAATACTCCCCACTTACCTGGATGAGTGCAGCTCCAACAATACTCAAAAAGATAGACACAATCCAGGACAAAGCAGCCCACTTGATTGGCACCCCATCCACCATCTTTAGCATTCACTCCCTCCACCACTGACACACAGCACAAGATGCACTGTTGCAACCCACTAAGGATCCTTTGACAGCACCTTCCAAAGCAGCAACCTCTACCACCTAGAAATGATAAGGGCAGCAGATGCATGGAAGCACCGCCAAGGTCCCTCCAACCCACACAGCCTCCTGACTTGGAACCATATTGTTGTTCCTTCACTGTCACTGGGTCAAAATCCTGGAACTCCCTTCCCAGCAGCACTCTAGGTGTGTGTACACCACAGGGATTGCAGCTGTTCAAGGCAGCGGCTCACCACTACCTGCTCAAGGGTAATTAGGGATGAGCAACAAATGTTGGACTAGCCAGGGACATCCACATCCTATGATAGAATAACAAAAGCTCCTGTCTTGTGCTGATTCATCTGATTTAATTGAGGCACCATATTAACTAATCTCAAGGTGGCTGAGCTAGGAAAGGGGAAATAGCCAATTTTGTTACTACTGGTTAAAAATAAGGGATTTGCATGAGCTGCAATTTCATGGTCCTGCCTGCAGCAGGAATCATCGCGGGTGGGACAGAAAATTTGATGGACCAGCCCAAGACCCTTTGGCTTCGGGCATGAATTTTCAGTCCCACCTGATCCTGGCCATGATCTCAGGATGTCCCAAAGCTATTTACCGTGAATAAAGTAACTCTGAAGTCTGATGGCCCAAGTGCTTTTTGGGTGATAGTCGCTTTAGGAACTAGATTTCCCTACGGGATGTTTTCTGGTAAAGCACCTGGTTTCCAGTGACTGATCATGTGACCAAGTTGCCTAGGAGATAAACAATAGAATAGCAAAGGGTCAAAACAATGTTAATATTAGGGGTGAGTAGATTGTGCGTGTGGTTCTTTTTCAAACAGGTTTTTGAGTTTGGAATCATCTGGCTGCAGAGCAGGAACCACCTCTTTCAAACAGATTTCAGTTGAAATTTTGTGTATTAGCTAAAAGAGTTTAAAATTCTTGCTAATCAAAGGACTCCCAACAGTGAGTTGAACTTCTGTGGAAAGCCATGCTGAAAAGAGACAGAGAGAGAGAGAGAGTTTTAGATGCAAGGCTCGGTGAAATATGTAGCTTCATCCTTTTGGCAAATACCTGAGTTTTCGGCTTAAAAAAAAACATTAAAAATGTTACTGGTCTCCGCTGAGTTGATAACAGAAGTTTTAATGGAAAAAACTGGCAGTCAGTTTGTGCACAGCAACTCCCACAATCAGCAATTAGATAAATGGCCTGTTTTAGTGATGCAGTTTGAAGGGTAAATATAGACCAGAGCACTGAGCACGGTTTTTCATCCAAATAGTGGCCATGGAGTCTTTCACATGCTATGAACGCAGATAGAGTCTTGGTTTAATGTCTCACCAAACAGCATCACACTCCCTCAGTACAATCACCAGGGGTACCAACTACAATTTTTGTGCTCAAATCTCAGGTGGGGTACTTTGACCCACCACCGTTTTGACTCAGAGGCCAGGGTGCTACCCACTGAGTCACAGTTGAAATTATAAAGCTAGGAGTTAGGGGCAGGGGTGGGCAGGAAAAATAACTGGGAAAAAAAAATCATTTCACTAGATGTCTCATAAATGTTTACAACCCGATGAGGTTTTACCCTGGGTGCAATGTGAATTGGCACTGGAGCTCTGACTGGAATGATTTGTTGGAGAGATGGTATCTATCCAAGAAACAGCATTGTATGAAAAGGAGACGCTCGATTGCAGTTAAGAGGTAATTTCAGAACTTCTTTTCACCCATAAGTAGTTCTAATATTTATTCAGCCACATGCTTCATTCCAGATTTCTGCTTGAAGCAAATTTATTGAAGCAATTACGTTTCCATTCTCTTATGTAAACACCAGCAAGTAAAATAGTATTTTTCCCATAAATCTAACTCCACCCATTTTGGGAGACGTAGAGGTTGGTGAGATGGTAAAAGGACACGTTGACATTTAGCTGGTTGTTTAGACTTACTCAGTATTTGTCTGACTTTGATTGTGAATTCTGTCTTCGTGGGTGAAGTAAACCACACGGGCCAGCCCCAAAAGATTCAACATTCGAGCTCTGCTTCCGTGTTGAGTTAGCTGTTCTGGGACTGCCTCAATTAGCTGCAGTGTCACAGCGCTGTGGAAGGGAGGTGGAATTGGCAATGCTTCCTGCTGCTGATTGTTCTAATGGGTGATCTGTTGGAAGTTTCCCGACAATTGGGGAACTGTACCCCAGAAAGAGAATGAAATTAAAGCAAATTTATTCTCAGGACTGGGCATCACTGGCAAGACCAGCAAAAATTGTCCATCTCTAGTTGCCTCAAGAATGTAATGGTAGCTCTTCTTAAACTCTGGTAGCAGTTTGATACAACTAATGATCTTGTTTGACTCTTAACTGTCCTCTGAAATGGTCAATCATGGACTAGAGTCAGATATAGGCTCATACCTGGTAACAAGGCAGGTTTCCTTCCCTAAATGTTATTAGTGAAAAAGCTTAGTGGTCACTTTTACTGATAATGTTTTTTATTTGCAGCTTTTGATTAAAGATACGGTCATGAATGCTGAACTTTGCAAGTTGCTTATGTTTTGAAATGTCCCTTTAAAGTCAAAGAGAAAGAGAAGCCTGGAAAGGCTGTAATTGGAATTCCTGGTAAACACATCAGTTTGGAGAAATGCCCATGTGACTTCAGCTTATGATGTGGCAGGGAGTTGAGCAGGGAGAGAAACACAAATAGTAACACATTGAGGTGTTGTGTTGCAGTTACAGCACCTCTTCCAGAAGCTCATGTAACAGAGAACAGCTGCTGCTGAGAAACAAACAATAGGAAATTAGAACTCTCCAAGGAACAGGTCTTCTCTGTTCTGTAGGAAATGATGGGGAACAGAAGTGATGCTCTTTATGGGGAAAACAGTTTTACTGGAGCCAATGAAACCGTTTAAAGGGGTCAGATACAGGAATCTCTGGAATTCGGGATTGTCAGGACTTTGTGGCCCGAGGGAGAGGGGAATTCGTTGAGATGTGGCTTGCTGGTGGTAATCGTATCCAGAAAACCTAGGTGGAGTGTAACAGTTGTTGAAGGATACTGGAAGTTTCAGCCTGATGTGGTGAGGAGTGGTGAACCGCTGCTGGAGAGTTAGGAGTGACTTTGAGATTGTCTTTTTAAATGTTACATATCTGCCAGGAGCGTGGCATTGCAGAAAAGCATTTTGTAAAGCATATACTGGGTGAATTAGTTAGTTCGTTCATGCAAAAACTTACCCTTTACTTTAGTTTGTTGTATCAGTTGCCTGTTAATTAATGCTCAATCTATGTTGATTTCAGATTGTTTCTTACAAAACGGAATCTTGTCCTTTGGTTATTTCGGTTGGCATTGTGGGCATTCCAAGGTAACAGTCTCTAGGGGGAATCGTAACAACATAAAGCTGGTACAGGTGTACTTGGGAGCCACTGGCCTGGATTTTGCAGTCAGTGGCGAAGGAGCAGAGATTGCTGTTTACTACACTAGAAGCTTCCCACAAAGATTTCGTGCCCTTCTCAGTGTAGACTTCCACCAACCTTGCGTAGTGGTATTGTCACTGGAACAGTAATCCAGAGACCCAGGGTAATACACTTGGCACATAGGTTCGAATCCCACCATGGTAGATGGTGAAATTTGAATTCAATTACAAAAAAATCTGGAATTAAAAGACGAATGATGACCATGAAACCAATGCAGATTGTCGTAAAAACCCATCTGGTTTGCTAATGTCCTTTAGGGAAGGAAATCTGCTGTCCTTACCTGGTCTGGCCTACATGTGACTCCAGGCCCACAGCAATGTGGTTGACTCTTAAATGGCCTGAGTTTTTATGACAATCAGCAATGGTTTCATGATCATCACCAGACTTATAATTCCAGATTTTTATTGGATTCAAATTTCACCATCTACCATGATGGGATTTAAACCCAGGTACCCAGAGAATTACCCTGGATCTCTGGGTTACTAGACTTGTGACAATACCACTACGCCACCACCCCTGCCCCCCAACCCTTCTCACACCGTGGGTAAGGAGCCCAACTTCACATTGTTACATTGGATGTAATGCGAAACCTAACAACAAGGACTGTGACAGTGCACCTTTTTGAGAAATGGAGCTTCTCTGAGCACAACTTCTGAATTTCTCCACTTGACTGCACATACGCAGGTGGAAGTTTCTGTCCGATTTACTCCATTATAATGGTGAGTGCTAACAGCCTCACCACTATTCTTAATACAGAATTCAGGCCGTTATGTAATTATTTAATATTTGGTTCATTTAGAATTGAGGGACTTTGCCAATCAGAGTCAGGGCAATAGTGATGATTAATATAATAATGATGCAGCTCATTTGCCAAGAAATGTTATACTTGGATCAGACCTTCGATGTTGCAGATAGCCACAATTAGTTTGAAAACCAATCCCCAGGTAATAAATCATTCTTTTAATTTAGACAAAATTAAAGAAAACTCTGCGTGGAATATGTTTTTTTTTAAACAATGGATTGGACTCCACTGCTAGTATCCTAACTTGCACCAAGTCCTGTTCACCTATCATTCCCACTGCTCCCTCATCTGCACTGGCTCCCGATCCAGCTATGTCTGAAACTTAAAATAGTCAACCTTGAGTTCAAATCCCTCGATGGCATCATCCCTCCCTATATTTGTAACCTTCTCCAGCCCTACAACCCAACAAGATCTTTCCTCCAACTTTGAGCTCTCTTGCACCCCTGATTTCTTTTACCCACTCCTGATAGCTGTGCCTTTTAGCTTCCTAAACCCTGCTCTGCTAATCCCTGCCTAAAATTCACCACCTCTCCTCTCACCTCCTCTAAGACGCTCCTTAAAGCTATCTCTTTGGCTAAGCTTTTGGCCACCTGCTTGGTGTCACATTTTCTCCTGTTAACACTGCTATGAAGCATCTTGGAATATTTTATAATGTTAAAGGTGTTATACAAATGTCTAAGCTGCATAATTTTTCATTAAAAAATTAGTTGTCCTCCAAATCATAAAAAAAACCGCAGTCTACATTCAACCCCTACCATAAGCTAAATAATTGACTGGACTACATAAGAAATAGGAGCAGGAGTAGGCCATTCAGCCCATCGAGCCTGCTCTGCCATTCAATATCACGGCTGATCTGATTGTGGCCTTAACTCCACTGTCCTGCCTGTCCCCCATAACCCTCGACCCCCTTGACAATTAAAAACCACTCTAACTCAGCCTTGAGTATATTCAGTGACCCAGCCTCCACTGTTCGCTGGGGAAGAGAATTCCAAACATGTAGGAATTCCTCCTCATCTCTATCTTAACCATGAGGTGGCTTATTTTTAAACTGTGGCCCTGGTTCTAGGCTCCCCCAGGAGTGAAACATTCTCTCAGCATCCACCCTGTCAAGCCCCGCCAGAATCTTATGTTTCCATGAGATCACCTCTCATTCTTCTAAACTCCAATGAGTATAGGCCCGACCTGCTCAACTTTTTCCCATATAAAATGAGTGGAATAGGCTGGAAAGGGAGAGGAGACTGGATTCGATTTTTTAAGAGCAGAATTCCATAGCTGCCAGTGGAATTAATAGTTTGGACTGTGCTGATAAAATGTGGGTCGTTACTCACTAGATCAGTACACGTGAGGAAATCCATTCTCTGCCGGGAAATCAGAACTCTCTCATTGCAGCATCAACCTGGTCCTTAAATTATTCCAAGGTCAGAGTGGCTCACTAGTCAGTGCCACTGGCAGTAAGTTCAATATCCACCCCCTCCCTCACCAGCACATTCTAACTGCAATCGAACATCATGCCTCAGCCAGAAGACAGGAAGAAATATATGTATATATTATATATATCTATGTCAACCTGGCCACTTTATAAAATCATTGTTCTCATTTTTAAAATGGACAAGGCTTTACCATGACTCATACCAGAGGAATTTCTAACCTTCAGAAACCTACCTATCTTTAAAGAGGCACTCTGTGACTGCCGACAATCAAATTCCAAAGAAATGCACCAACTCCCTTTGCGTTTCTAAGCCAGAGCTCCGGCCAACGGAGACGGTACATCTGCAAAGAACAAAAGGGGCCCTGACTGCTCTATTAAGCACCTCAAGATTCCAGACCTGGGAAAGTACATCCTTTGATCAAAACCCAGGAGAAGAGGTGGAAGGTAGGTCACATGACCTCCTCCAAGCTGCTAGAACCTGTAACATTGCCATGTGGGACTGAACCCAGGCAGTTTAGCATTTTATTATCCAACAGGTAGCAGCAGAAAGAGCTCTTTCCAGGTGAAGTGGCTGGCTCTCTTCTACACCATGAACTACTGGAACATTGGAACTTCTGTATCTGTGCCTTCAGAACTAATTCCTCTCTAACACAACATCTTCCGATTAGGCACTTTACAGCCTTCCGGACTTAACATTGAATTCAACAACTTCAGACCATGAACTCTGCCTTCTACCCTCATCCCTTTTTGATCCCCTTTTTTCAAATATTTATTTTTTTATATATATATACACACACATGTTTACATATTTCAATGAAAAATTTTATTTAATTTATAAAGCCTTCATGAAACCTTGTCCCGCCCGTGGATGAGGTTTCATGAAAAATGCGAAGGCCGCCTGAGCTCTTTGCCTGCCCACCCCCACCCCCCACCCCCCGGCCGCCAACATTAAGGTTGGACGGGCAGTCCTGTTAATGGTTTCAATTGGTTTATAAATGGCCATAACAGGTGTTTGACAGTTCGGCAGGCGCGCAGCTGAATCTGGCGCGGGCCCGCCGAACTGAGGACTGGAATGATGCGCGGTGATGTCAGGACGCACGCCCGATGTCACCGCGCGTCATTTTACACGTCGGCAAGCGGGGCCCACCCCCCACACGCTGACCAGAAGATTCAGGCCTGGGAGTTCAAGTCCGGAAAAACCCAATTTGAATGTGACCAGAGTCCAAGTTAAGAGGTGATCCAAATTAGTGGTAAAAGAGTCAACTGGAAGCCAAAAGAGGGGAAATTCAGTGGCTGTAACTGATCTTAAGGCAAGTAACTTAGCACAGGAAATTCTTTGTCCTAACATTAAGACAAAGGCAACGTTTGATGACCAAATGTTGTTCAGCAAGAAAATTGAAACAGGATGTTAGGACATGGCAGATGATGTGTGCCTGGCAGATCAAATCCATGAGGGAAACTTGATCACACGGTCTCAGCTGTTTTGTAATTTGCATTTCATTTCGAGATTCGTGCCCTGAATTCAGAAGTAACAAGACTACCAAAGGTTTTTTAGAAAACCAAATTAAACATTTTTTAACAAAAGAAAAGATTTCAAGCACGTACATGGGTCTACAAATTACTACAATAATAACTCCTAAAACCCCTAATTAATCTGGCTCCCAGTTACACCTCTGTAAAAACAAATAGATTTGAACAGACCCAGGCAAAGCAATTCAACACCCTGGACAGTGATATTCAAAGTGAGTTTTCTCAGCTTCGGTTCCTGTAGACAGTAACTTGATGCACGGAAGCTAGAGGCTTTTCACACTTGTGCTAGATCTTAGAATGCCTTCTCCTCTGACTCATAGCCTCATCTCCTTTATGCATGTTTCTTTCTTTTTAATGTAAATTCCATTGTTCCAATATGTCTTTGGAACTTTACCTTTCTCAGAATATAAATCTTTTCATAGTACTAATTTTATCAGTAACCTTTGGGGAAAAATAAACACACTGTTTGGCTTAGCTTCCTCTGGCTAGGTTTAACGTCCTTTGAAAGTTCAAACTAAACTAATTTATCTAAAAATGCAGATTTTCCTTACACCTCACATTCTAAAACTTCAGCCATGTTTACGTATTTAGCATTTCAAGCCTAGCTTCCTTTCTCTTGCATCAAAGCCTCTGGACTAGCTACCTCCACTTCAATTACATCCCTCCACCACACACACACACACACACACACACACACACATACATACAGACAGACAGACACATACACACACACACACACACACACACACACACACACACACTCCAAACCTCACTATCAGCCCACAAATCCTTGGTATCAACAGAAATCATTCCAGTCCAGTGTCCAGGTTGTTAAATGTCCAATTGTCCCTTTAAGTTTCAGACCCTTGACAATGCAATTAGATTTTCTCATCCAGCCACATGTATAATCTATAAGTTAAAGGGTTACAGGAATAAACTCCATCTTAATAGTATTACCTGGAAAAACTCAGCAGGTCTGGCAGCATCGGCGGAGAAGAAAAGAGTTGACGTTTCGAGTCCTCATGACCCTTCGACAGAACTTGCGTTCGAGTCCAAGAAAGAGTTGAAATATAAGCTGGTTTAAGGTGTGTGTGTGGGGGGCGGAGAGATAGAGAGACAAAGAGGTGGAGGGGGGGGGGTGTGGTTGTAGGGACAAACAAGCAGTGATATAAGCAGATCATCAAAAGATGTCAACGACAATAGTACAATAGAACACATAGGTGTTAAAATTAAAGTTGGTGATATTATCTAAACGAATGTGCTAATTAAGAATGGATGGTAGGGCACTCAAGGTATAGCTCTAGTGGGTTTTTTTTTATATAATGGAAATAGGTGGGAAAAGGAAAATCTTTATAATGCCTTATCGGCATTCCGTAGGGATCGCTCCCTCCGGGACACCCTGGTCCACTCCTCCATCACCCCCTACTCCTCAACCCCCTCCTATGGCACCACCCCATGCCCACGCAAAAGATGCAACACCTGCCCCTTCACTTCCTCTCTCCTCACCGTCCAAGGACCCAAACACTCCTTTCAAGTGAAGCAGCATTTCACTTGCATTTCCCCCAACTTAGTCTACTGCATTCGTTGCTCCCAATGTGGTCTCCTCTACATTGGAGAGACCAAACGTAAACTGGGCGACCGCTTTGCAGAACACCTGCGGTCTGTCCGCAAGAATGACCCAAACCTCCCTGTCGCTTGCCATTTCAACACTCCACCCTGCTCTCTTGCCCACATGTCTGTCCTTGGCTTGCTGCATTGTTCCAGTGAAGCCCAACGCAAACTGGAGGAACAACACCTCATCTTCCGACTAGGGACTTTACAGCCTTCCGGACTGAATATTGAATTCAACAACTTTAGGTCGTAAGCTCCCTCCCCCATCCCCACCCCCTTTCTGTTTCCCCCTTCCCTTTTTTTTCCAATAAGTTATAAAGATTTTCCTTTTCCCACCTATTTCCATTATATAAAAAAAACCCACTAGAGCTATACCTTGAGTGCCCTACCATCCATTCTTAATTAGCACATTCGTTTAGATAATATCACCAACTTTAATTTTAACACCTATGTGTTCTATTGTACTATTGTCGTTGACATCTTTTGATGATCTGCTTATATCACTGCTTGTTTGTCCCTACAACCACACCCACCCCCCCCCCCCCCCACCTCTTTGTCTCTCTATCTCTCCGCCCCCCACACACACACCTTAAACCAGCTTATATTTCAACTCTTTCTTGGACTCGAACGCAAGTTCTGTCGAAGGGTCATGAGGACTCGAAACGTCAACTCTTTTCTTCTCCGCCGATGCTGCCAGACCTGCTGAGTTTTTCCAGGTAATTCTGTTTTTGTTTTGGATTTCCAGCATCCGCAGTTTTTTTGTTTTTATCTCTGTGTTTAATTGACTGCCACTGCTCTTCAAGAAATGCCCACCTCCTTGAAGAAGTTCTGTTCCTCTCTGCGACAAGATTTCCGTATCTCTCTGTTGTCTTGCTCACCTTCCTTGCTTTCCATTTCCCTCCTAGTGTTTGACAAGGTGTTTACTAAAACCCGCTTTCACAGCCATATCTCCTTTCTCAGTGACTGTCTCCGTCTCCGACTTACCCCACGTGGATTTCAACTGAAATTCCACCCCTCATGTTTCGAACCCACCCAGGATTACAGGTATCTCCGGGACATAAAACGTTTCTCGGACTGCTGTTCCCGTCACATTCTGAAATCCACACTCAGTGCCATGCGCCGCCATATGAACACACTCGACCTCTCCCTCCAGCAGCACCGCCGTACCCTTTTTCAAAGCTGCGCGTGCCCCCAGTTTCATTTTATCCTTCGGCTCATCCGACGCCTCAACAAGAAACTTTTTCTCTTTCTCTCAAGTGCTAAGGAACGCAAGCTGCAACAACTCATTGACACCAACACCCATCTAGGACCCTCCACCCCTGCCTGTTCCTCCGTCCCCACCCTTTCTTCCAATCCCAACCCCAGCCGTGTATTCACTATACCCCCTGACATTCCCCTCTCCGATGCTGAACGTTCAGTGCTCAGCAAAGGACTTAGTTTCATACCCTTACGCCCTCACCTCAATGAATTTCGGGCTCGGCATGATGCTGAACTCTTCTTCCGCCGTCTTCGTCTCCGGGCTCACTTCTTTGGGCAGGAGTCCTCTCCCAGTTCAACGGATCCTTTTACCCATCTCCAATATTCTCCCTCCACCTGGACCCCTCCCTCTAGATTCTTACCTTCTCTTGATCTTTTCATTGAGAACTGTCGGCGCGACATTAGTCGTCTCAATTTCTCTGCTCCTCTCACCCATTCTAACCTGTCTCTCTCTGAACTTACTGCACTCCATTCTCTCAGGTCCAACCCTGACATTGTCATCAAACCCGCTGACAAGGGTGGTGCTGTTGTTGTCTGGCGCACTGATCTCTACCTCGCGGAGGCTGAGCGTCAACTCGCAGACACTTCCTCCTACCTCTCCCTGGACCATGACCCCACCACTGAACATCAAGCCATTGTTTCCAGGACTGTCACTGACCTCATCTCCTCTGGGGATCTCCCTCCCACAGCTTCCAACCTGATAGTCTCCCAACCTCGGACGGCCCGCTTCTATCTCCTACCCAAAATCCACAAACAGAACTGCCCCGGTAGACCGATCGTCTCAGCTTGTCCTGCCCCACAGAACTCATTTCTCGTTATCTTGACTCCCTTCTCTCTCCCCTTGTCCAGTCCCTTCCCACCTACATCCGTGATTCCTCTGACACCTTACGTCACATCAACAATTTCCAGTTCCCTGGCCCCAACCGCTTCCTCTTCACCATGGACGTCCAATCCCTCTACACCTCCAACCCCCACCAGGATGGTCTGAGGGCCCTTAGCTTCTTCCTCGAACAGAGGCCCGAACAATCCCCATCCACCACTACTCTCCTCCGTCTGGCTGAACTTGTTCTCACACTGAACAATTTCTCCTTCAACTCCTCTCACTTCCTCCAAATAAAAGGTGTGGCTATGGGTACCCGCATGGGCCCCAGCTATGCCTGTCTCTTTATGGGGTATGTGGAACATTCCTTGTTGCAGTCCTACTCCGGCCCCCTTCCACAACTCTTTCTCCGGTACATCGATGATTACTTCGGTGCCGCTTCATGCTCTCGTCAGGACTTGGAAAAATTTATTAATTTTGCTTCCAATCTCCACCCCTCCATCATTTTCACGTGGTCCATCTCTGACACTTCCCTTCCCTTCCTTGACCTCTCTGTCTCAATCTGTGGTGATAGACTGTCCACCAATATCCAATACAAACCCACCGACTCCCACAGCTATCTCGACTACAGCTCCTCACACCCCGCTTCCTGTAAGGACTCCATCCCATTTTCTCAGTTCCTTCGCCTCCGTCGCATCTGTTCCGATGATGCTACATTCAAAAACAGTTCCTCTGACATGTCCTCCTTCTTCCTTAACCGAGGTTTTCCACCCACGGTCGTTGACAGGGCCCTCAACCGTGTCCGGCCCATCTCCCGCGCATCCGCCCTCACGTCTTCTCCTCCCTCCCAGAAACATGATAGGGTCCCCCTTGTCCTCACTTATCACCCCACCAGCCTCCGCATTCAAAGGATCATCCTCCGCCATTTCCGCCAACTCCAGCATGATGCCTCCACCAAACACATCTTCCCTTCACCCCCCTTATCGGCATTCCGTAGGGATCGCTCCCTCCGGGACACCCTGGTCCACTCCTCCATCACCCCCTACTCCTCAACCCCCTCCTATGGCACCACCCCATGCCCACACAAAAGATGCAACACCTGCCCCTTCACTTCCTCTCTCCTCACCGTCCAAGGACCCAAACACTCCTTTCAAGTGAAGCAGCATTTCACTTGCATTTCCCCCAACTTAGTCTACTGCATTCGTTGCTCCCAATGTGGTCTCCTCTACATTGGAGAGACCAAACGTAAACTGGGCGACCGCTTTGCAGAACACCTGCGGTCTGTCCGCAAGAATGACCCAAACCTCCCTGTCGCTTGCCATTTCAACACTCCACCCTGCTCTCTTGCCCATATGTCTGTCCTTGGCTTGCTGCATTGTTCCAGTGAAGCCCAACGCAAACTGGAGGAACAACACCTCATCTTCCGACTAGGGACTTTACAGCCTTCCGGACTGAATATTGAATTCAACAACTTTAGGTCGTAAGCTCCCTCCCCCATCCCCACCCCCTTTCTGTTTCCCCCTTCCCTTTTTTTTCCAATAAGTTATAAAGATTTTCCTTTTCCCACCTATTTCCATTATATAAAAAAAAAACCCACTAGAGCTATACCTTGAGTGCCCTACCATCCATTCTTAATTAGCACATTCGTTTAGATAATATCACCAACTTTAATTTTAACACCTATGTGTTCTATTGTACTATTGTCGTTGACATCTTTTGATGATCTGCTTATATCACTGCTTGTTTGTCCCTACAACCACACCCCCCCCCTCCACCTCTTTGTCTCTCTATCTCTCCGCCCCCCACACACACACCTTAAACCAGCTTATATTTCAACTCTTTCTTGGACTCGAACGCAAGTTCTGTCGAAGGGTCATGAGGACTCGAAACGTCAACTCTTTTCTTCTCCGCCGATGCTGCCAGACCTGCTGAGTTTTTCCAGGTAATTCTGTTTTTGTTTTGGATTTCCAGCATCCGCAGTTTTTTTGTTTTTATCCATCTTAATAGTCTTGCACTTTTGTCTCAAAATTTGTCCAGAAACTTTAAAGGGTTGTGGTCTGTATAAACAATTGTTCCTGACGGATTGCTTGCAACGTAAATCTCAAAATGCTGCAATGCTGACACCAGACCCAGAGTCTCCTTTTCGATCGTTGAATATCTTCCCTGTCGTACATTCAACTTCTGTGAAAAATACCCTATCGGTTTCTCAATTCCAGTTTCATCCTCTTGTAACAATATGGCCCCAATGCCTACATCGCTTGCGTCAATGGCCAATTTAAATTGCTTGGCATAATTGGGTATTGTCAAAACTGGTGTCGTAGTCAATATAGTTTTCAAGCTGTCAAATGCCCCTGACACTCCTGTGTCTATTGAAGATTCTTGGGTTTTTTTTTAATAATAGTCAGTGGAGCAACCATTTGGCTAAAATCTGGTACAAATTTCCAGTAAAACCCACTTACGCCCAGAAATCTCAAAACTTCTCGTTTTGTTGTAGGCACAGGGAAATCCACGATAACCTTGGCTTTCACATCTCTCGCAGCCACCTTATCAATGTCCAATGGTATGGCCTAGGATGTAACTTGCGCTTTTGAAAATTCACTTCTAGCCAAGTTCATCACCAAATTAATTACTTGCAGTCAACTAAATAATTCTTTCAGATGCTGTAAATGCCCCTCCCACGTTTGACTGAAAGCTACCAAGTCGTCAATATAAACAGCACAATTGCTCAGTCCTGCATTTACTTTGTTTGTCAGTCATTGAAATGTTGCAAGTGCATTTTTCATTCCAAATGGCATGACTTTAAACTGATGTGGTGCATCTGGCATCACAAAAGTCGATATCTCCTTTGATCTGTCTGATAATTTGCCAATGATCCTCTGAGCAAGTCAATCTTTGTGGCAAATTTTGATTGTCCCACTTTCTCAAAGCAATCTTCCAACCGTGGTATGGGATATGAATCCGCTTTGGTCACTGCATTCACCTTTCAATAGTCCACATGCAGTCTGTGTTCCAGTCGGTTTCGGTACCATCACAATAGGTGAACTCCAGTTACTGTAACTAGACTCAATTATGTTATTTTGGAGCATGAATTCAATTTCTTTCTGTACTCATGATAACTGCCGGATTTAATCTATAAGGGTGTGGCCTTATCGAAAATGAAACTTCTACACACACATCATGGTTAGCTAAATTTGCCCTCCCCAGCTTATTCCTTATTCCTACAAATAGCTTTGTGTGACTGCAATAGCTTTTCCAAATCACTTTGACACTTGTTTAGAAGGTAGCTCAATATCGCATTTAAATTTTAAAGTACCCCTTCATTATTCAATTTGATTAGAGGAATATCAATTTCAGAATCCTTCATTTCTACCTCTTTCTCCTTATCTACCACCACTAACACCTCTTTTTGGTCCTCTTCCCTGTCAAAGTACTTTTTAAGTATGTTTACATGGCACACCCTCTGCTTCCTTCTTCTATCTGGAGTATTTATTAAATAATTTACTTTGCTCAGTTTCTTTTCAATCCCATAAGGCCTACTAAACCTTGCCTTTAACAAGTCACCCAGTGCTGGTAACAGAACTAGCACTTTCTCTCCAGCAACAAAATTATGAGCTGTAGCTTTCCTGTCACCTTCACTTCCATAATTTGCTGTGATATTTTTAAATGTTCCCTAGCCAACTCACAGGCACTGTCCAATCTTTCCCTGAAGTTTGATACATAATCTGGGAGACTAGTTTCTGAATTTTGACCCACCAATTTCTCACGAGTCAATTTCAGTGGTCCCCTTACCTCATGAACATAGACTAATCAAAAGGACTAAAACCAGTTGATGCATTAGGAGTATCCCTAATAGCAAATAGCAAAAGTGGAATTCCCCTATCCTAATCCTGTGGATAGTCCTGACTTTACGCCCTCATCATAGTTTTTAAAGTTTGATGCCACCTTTCCAAAGCCTTTTGTGATTCAGGTGGATAAGCTGTTGACTTTAATTGTTTTATCCCCAAGCTGTTCATAACTTCCTTAACCAGCTGTGACATGAAATTTGAACCCGGATCTGATTGTATTTCTTTTGGTATACCATATCTTGTAAAATATTTAGTCAACTCTTCCACAATTCTCTTTGTTGCAATATTTCTCAAAAGTATTGTTTCAGGAAATCTTGTAGACGCATCCATTATTGTCAGTAAGTACTGATTTCCACTTCTAGTCTTAGGGAAGGGTCCTATAAAATCAATCATAGCCCTTGTAAAAGGTTCTTCAAATGCTGGAATTGAAATTAAGGGTGCTGGCTTAATCACTGCTTGGGGTTTCCCTATCACCTGATACATGTGACATGTTCTACAGAACTTGACTATATCTCTATGCAACCCGGGCCAATAAAAATGCTTTTGTATTTTTGCCTGTGTCTTTCTAATTCCTAAATGTCCCCCCATTGGAATTTCACGAGCTATTCCCAGGATCTCATTTCTATATCCAAATGGTATAACAATTTGATGCACTTCCCTCCAGCGTTCATCTGTTGAAACATGATACAGCCACCACTTTCTCACTAAAACATTACCCTTGATGTAATAACATTCTGGAATACATTCTGTCTGTGTTTCTGTGTAAGCTGTCTGATATAACTGTATTTTTTGCCTATCCTCTTTCTGTAATTCTACAAACTACCTTGAGCTAAGTATCTCAGCAATATTATCCGCCATTCTTTATTCCTGAACAATCTTATCAAAAACAGTGTCAGCTAATTGGACTTCAACACCTTCTCCCTGCCTTTTTACTTCCTGTTTCAACCTGTGATCTCGTTACCACACAATCTGGAAACAATCCAGGATGCTCTCTCTGCAACACTTCTGTGGAAAACACCTCTACAGGCTGCTCAGTTACCATCGGCATCAACCATAAGACCATAAGACATAGGAGCAGAAGAAGGTCATTTGGTCCATCGAGATTTCTTTGCCATTCAATAAGATCATGGCTGATCTGATAATCCTCAACTCAACTTTCCTGCCTTTTCCCCATAACCCTTGACTCCCTGACTGATTAAAAATCTGTCTATCTCAGCCTTGAATATACTTAAGGACCCAGCCTCTACAGCCCTCTGCGGTAAAGAATTCCACAGATTTACTACCCTCTCAGAGAATAAATTCCTCCTCATCTCCATTTTAAGTGGGCGCCCCCTTACTCTGAGATTATGCTCTCTGACCATAGACTCTCCCACAAGGGGAAACAACCTCTCTGCATCAACCCCATCAAGCCTAAGAATCTTATATGTTTCAATAAGGTCGCCTCTCATTCTTCTAAAGTCTTATGACTACAGGACCAACCTGCTCAACTTCTCCTCATAAGAAAATCCTTCCATACCCAGGACCAACCTAGTGAACCTTCTCTGGACTGCTTCCAATGCCAGTATGTCTTTCCTTAGATAAGAGGACCAAAATTGTTCACAGTATTCTAGGTGTGGTGTAACTAGTGCCTTGTATAGTTTTAGCATGACTTCCTTATTTTTACACTCCATTCCCTTTGAAATAAGGGCCAACATTCCATTTACCTTCCCTATTACCTGTTGAACTTGTATGTTAACTTTTTGGTATTCATGCACAAGGACCCCCAAATCCCTCGGTGCTGCAGCTTTCTGCAGTCTTTCTCCATTTAAATAATATTCAGCTCCTCTATTCTTCCTGCCAAAGTGCATAACTTCACATTTTCCCACATTATGTTCCATCTGCCACATTTTTGCCCACTCACTTAACGTGTCTATATCCCTCTGTAGATTCCGTGTCATCCTCACTGCTTGCCTTTCCATCTATTTTTGTGTCATCCGCAAACTTGGTGATATTATATTCACTTCCCTCATCCAAGTCATTAATATATATTGTAAATAATTGAGGCCCCAGCACTGATCCCTGTGGCACTCCACTAGTTACAGGTTGTCATCCCGAAAATGCCCCCATTATCCCAACTCTCTGTCATCTATTAGTTAGTCAATCTTCTATCCATGCTAATATACCACCCCCAACGCCATGGGCTCTTATCTTATTAAGTAGCCTCATATGTGGTAACTTATCAAACGCCTTTTGGAAATCCAAATATATTCTGTCTACTGGTTCCCCCTTATTTATCCTGCTTGAAACCTCCTCAAAGAATTCTAATACATTTGTTGGGCATGATTTCCCCTTCAAGAAGCCATGCTGACTCTGCTTGGTTAGTTTATGTGTTTCTAAATGCTCTGCTATTACATCTTTTATAATAGGATCCAACATTTTCCCAATGACAAATGTTAAGCTAACTGGCCTACAGCTACCTGTTTTTTGTCTCCCTCCTTTTTTGAATAAGGATGTTACATTGACTGTTCTCCAATCCTCTGGGATTTTTCCAGAATCTAATTCTTGGAAGATTACTACCAGTGCACTCACATCTGTGACCCAGCTATATCATTAACTGGAATAAATTGAACCCCTGCAATGGGCAATTTTTCCACTACTCCAACAATCACAAATTACTCTTTAAATTTACCTTCCACAATGGAATAGGTTTAGCATCTCCACAAACCCCACTTATTATCACTTGTTCCTGCAATACTTCCTCTGAACAACAAATATCATTATCCCCACAATATAAGGATTGACTAGCCCCATGTCTCTTAAAATTTTAATATCTTTATCTACTGCACCCTGTACACATGGAAAGACTTTCCCTTCACACACAAAGTCTTTAAACATTTCTGCAACCTGCTCCTCAGAACTCCCTTGGGTAAATTGTGAACACATTCCCACTTCTTTACCTATTACTGATTCTTCCTGTTTTACCTGTACACAAAACCACTGGTTTTTCCAGTGCCTGAACCTCAGAACCCACGGTACTTTTACTTCCAGAAATTTTCTGCATCCCAATAATCCCAACAGATTTTCCCTGTAATTTCCGACACACTGACTTCATGTGGCCAACTTAATTGCAATGAAAACACCTCAACTTTTGAGTGTCACTTCTACCCTCTGTACCACACCTATCTTTTTAGATTGAAAAGAAATCTTCCGGGGAACTTCTACCTACTCCTTTGCTTCCTTGACTACCCACCTTCCTTTTACCGTCCCATTTTCTAACCTTCTCTAATTTAAAAGAGTGATGAAAAAAAGGTTTAGATCTATGAACTAACTCATAATCATCAGCTATCTCTGCTGCTGGTCTTATCATTTTAAGCCTCTGTTCCTCCACATGAGTTCACACTACCGAAGGAATTGAATCTTTAAATCTTTCCAAAAGAATTACTTCTCTCGGAGCTGCACTTGTTATCTCTATCTTTAATGCTCATATCCACTGGTCACAATTACTTTGTTTTGCTCTCTCAAATTCAATATAAGTTTGCCCAGCCTGTTTTCTCATATTCCTAAATTTCTGCCTGTATGCCTCAGGAACCAACTCATATGCACTCAAATTAGCCTTTTTTTTAAACCACATCATAGTCCACTGGCATTTCTTCTGACAGTGAAGGATAAACTTCATATGCTCTACCCACCAACCTAGATTGTAACAACAATGTCCAGTCTTCTTGTGGCCATTTTATCTGTTTAGCCATCTTCTCAAATTAAATAAAGAATGCCTACACATCTCTTTCCTCAAACTTTGGGAGAGCTTGCACAAATTTAAACATTTCCCCGCTCGATTTTAGGGCGAAGGTTTTCTCATCATCAGAACTTTCCTCAGCATCTGATGTCTCCTTTTTAAAATCCAGCTTTTTAAGTCGGCACTGTCTGTCTCTTTCCTTCATTCTCTCTTCCTTTTCTAACTTCACCATCTCAAATTCTCTTTTTTGTCTTTTTTCGTTCTCCTGCCTTTCCACCAGTTCCTTTTGGAAAGCCCTTTCTCTTTCATAGTGCTAATTTTATCAGTAACCTTAGGGAAAAATAAACACACTAAGTTTGGCTTAGCTTCTTCCGGCTAGGTGTAACACCCTCCAATCTCTAAGAAAGTTCAAACCACCCTAATATATCTAAAAATGCAAACTTTCCTCACACCTCACATTTTAAACTTCAGCCATGTTTACCTATTTAGCATTTTAAACCTAGCTTCTTGTTGATAACTCAAAGCCTCCAGATTGGCTGTCTCCAATTTAATTACATTCTACACATACACACAGAGATACTATCCAAACTCCACTATTAACCCACTTTTACGATAAATAATAATATGAAAATTATTATACTTTCATGACACAAGGAATCTTTGGCAGCCCTTAGCACAGATCAATTGAAAGCTGCAGCTCAGATGTTACAGTTCAAATAGCCCAGTAAAATTGAAAGAAAGGAACTAATCTTGGTGTTGGTGGAACAGCTTGATCCGATGTTACCAGTTGAGCAGTCAGACGAAGAGCTCAATCCCTTCCCTAGCCAATTTCGAGCTGGAAAAGCTTCAGCTGGAGCTAGACTTTAAGGAGGGGGAAAGCGAGAAAGAAAGTGAAGTTCACGAGAGGGAAAGAGAAAGAGGGAGAAGCTCAAGAGAGGGAGGGAGGGAAAGAGAGGGAAGGGAACAAGACTGATGCAAAGTAGCAGCAGTGTGTACCATCTACAAGATGCACAGCAGGAACTCACCAAGGCTTCTTAGACAGCACCTTCAAAGGGACCTTCCAAACCCACGAGCGCTACCATCTAGAAGGACAAGGGCAGCAGACACATGGAAACACCACCTGGAAGTTCCTCTCCAAGCCACACACCATCCTGACTTGGAAATATATCGCCGTTCCTTCACTGTCGTTGGGTCAAAATCCTGGAACTCCTTTTCTGACAGCACTGTGGGTGTACCTACACAACAGGTACTGCAGCAGTTCAAGAATGTGGCACACCACCACCTTCTCAAGGGCAATTAGGGATGGGCAATAAATGCTGGCCCAGCCAGTGAAGCCCACACCCCATGAATGAAAAAAAATTCCAGCTCTGAAAGTTGGAAATGGAGCTAGCAGCTCAAAGGGAGAGAGAGAGCAGGCAACTAGCTGCTGCAAGGGAAAATCTCTCCCTGCTCGGCAGCATCCCCTATCCTGCTCGCCTAGAACCACTCCCTGTGGTCCTCAAGTATGCAAGATTCCTTCTGAAATTTGAAGAAGTGATGTGGTGTCATTTTCTTTTTACCAATTTTGAAAAAAATAGCAGAACAGCTAAAATGGCCCTCAGAGACCTGGACATTTTTAATTCAAGCGCAGTTGTCAGGGACAACTCCATGTTGCCTTCTGAGGTGTCTCTAAATTAGGATGGCACCTTAGCCTGCTCATAAGTGCGTACAAGTTAGTCCCAGTTGCATACTGCCAGCAATTAAACAACGCTCATGTAGTAATTATAGTTTTGATAAACGTAGGACTGTAGCTTTAAGAATAATCCTGTGTTGTAAGATCACATGATCTGTATAAACCAATCAGTTTGTAGTGTGGGGGACCTCTAGGAGGGAGTTCATCGTTAGTTATAGGGTTAGATGCATATGTGTAGCTACTGCTGCTGTCTAGTAAATAAAGTTCAATGTTTCCACCAAGAAAAGTTACCTGGAAAATCAACTCCATAACAAACTGGCGACGAGGGTAAATCAGATCTGGTGCTGTCCCTTGCCCAGCGATTGTGAGAATCTAAGATAATTAAAAGGGAAGGAAGATATGCTCATTCGAGGTGCCACAGTTTGGCAGAATTGGACTCTTTGAACCAGCCACTGATGACTGTTCTCAATATAGAATGTCCTGAGTTCTACTTTCAAGCCAACAAAATCACAGGGAAGGAAAGGAGGAGAGCTGTTGTCCTAGTGTTTGTGGGAGTAAGACCTACTGTTAGTTCAAAGCTTGACAGCCCCCAGTGCCCCAATTTGAAGATCTTCAGTGAATTAGTAAACCTCATTAAGGAACATTTTCATCCCAAGCCCTCAGTCACAATGCAGAGGTTCACGTTCAATTCATGGAATAGAGCCCCATTGCTATGTGGTGAGATTAAAACAAATAATGGAATATTGTGATTTCATTGAAACCCTGAACGATATGCTCAGAGATCGTTTGGTCTGTGGCGGGCATGATGATGCTATTCAGCGAAGATTGCTGGCTGAAGTGGGTCTAGATTTTAAGAAAGTGTTAGAAATAGTGCTTGCGATGGAAAGCGCTGTAAGGGATGCACAAGCGATTCAAGGTTCCCTAGCTGGGCGGGAGTGGTCAGCCAAAAGTGGCGTGAAAAGCCGGGACTCCGCTGAGATGCGGGAAACAACCCCCATGACCCAAAAATTTAGCGAAAACAGCTCAGCAGCAAATTTGAAAAATAATTGTTATCGACGTGGAAACGATCATACTCCTAACAATTGCCGATTTAAAGAGGTGGATTGTTACTTCCATCACAAAAGAGGGCACATACTGAAACATTGCAAAACGAGATTAAAACAGGCTTCCAGGCAACAAACAAAGTCAAACGGAGTGTATAGTGGAAGAACCAGAAACAACCAATTCTGACATTTATTCCTTATTCAACATGAAAGTTGGGAAAACAGAGCCAATCACTGTCACTTCACAGGTGAATGGGAAACCCCTTAAAAATAGAAGTAGACACTGGTGCTTCTAGCACTTAAGTAGGAGAACACACTTTCAGATATTTAAATAAAGGTGTTCAGCAATTAAATTTGGAACAGACTTCTGCCAAGTTGAAAACGCTTACAGGTGAAGAAATCCAAGCAAAGGGTATCAGCAGAGTAACTGTTCACTATAGACACCAAACAGAACAACTGCCAGTGATGATATTAGAAGGCAGAGCATCAAGCCTTCCAGGTCGAAATTAGTTGAGGGAAATTAACCTTGATCGACCAGTGAGATTTCAAAAGGTAGCAGGGAGAGTTCCTGAGTTGGAAAAGGAACAAGGCAAGGTACTTCAGAAAGAGCCTGAAGGGTCCAAGGACCGCAACTGGATGAAAGAATGGCGTGTAAACATTCAGCAACCTGAAGAAATGAAGACTGTCTTAAACAACAACATGGAAGAACAGCAGAAGAAACTCAAGGAAACTCTGCTGAATGACAGAATTCAAGATGAAGCGAGTGAGCTTCGCAAAGGAAAGGGAAACCTGTTGAAAGACCTTCACACACTACAGGAGTCCCACAGGTCAAAGCTTGTACCTCTAAAAAATTATGAAGTCCCTGATTTTGTTAATTTAGTTTCAAAAGAGTTAAAAAATTATGAAGAGAAACAAGACGTCTTTAAAGTCACTCTGAACAAACTGAAGGACCAGTTGGCAGAGAAGACGCAGCAATGTTCAAGACTCCGGGAGGAAGCCAACAGATACAAGGAGGAGGCAGAAGAGCTGAAGAATCAGCTGAATGAAGCTAAAGACACTTTGAAAGCAAAAGTCGTAGAACTTTCCAAGATGTGAGTAGATAATGAAGTCATGGGTAGCTCAACTATTGAACGGAGACAAGCTGAGATTTCACCTGAGAGAAGTCTGGCTGACTGTGAAGTCAAAATGAAGGACGGGACTAAACTCTGTGGTAGACAGAAGACAGGAAGAAGGATCCGAAAAGACAATGAAAAAATTAACAGGTGAATTGTTGGAAACTAAACTTGCTTGTTTCCTATTTCACTACAGAACAACTGCCCACACCACTACAGGTACAACACCTGCAGTTACTGATGAAGTGTCATCTTCAAACAAGGCTAAGCCTGATATTTTCCCAATTTAGCAGGGAAGCTGGATAAAAGTCAAGAGAACCAAAAAGCGGCTCATGATTTGCATAGTTGTGAGCGACAGTTTACTGTTGGAGAAGCAGTAGATGCAAGGAGTTTTGGTGGAGGACTGAAGTGGTTACCTGGTAAAGTGAGTTCTGTGACCGGACCATTGTTGTGCCATGTGGAAATGGAGAGCCACATCACCCGTAAGCATGTGGATCATTTAAGAAGAAGGCAGGTACCCTAACAAAATGATGTTCCACCTGTAACCATTACTGAACCTGTGGTTCCTGTTGAAGTTGCTCAACCAAGGACAGACATGCCCTATGTCTCTGTCAGAGTGGACGACACTGAACTGCCTGTGCCTCATGAGGTACCTGATGTTAATGTAGTTCCAGAGAATGTCGTTCCTTCCAAAGGTTCGGAAGTCATGGAGCTACAACTTTCCACACAGATCAGGAGACCATCTGAAAGACTGAACTTATAATTTCATGACTGGTGTAAATAATGTAATATCATGAGGTAAATATCCTTGTAAATACAAAATGTACAGAAAAGTTAAAAGGTGGAGGAATGTAGTAATTATATAGTTTTGATAAACGTAGGACAGTAGCTTTAAGAATAATACTGTGCTGTAAGATCACATGATCTATGTAAACCAATCAGTTTGTTGTGCGGGGAACCTCTAGGAGGGAGCTCTTCTTTAGTTATAGAGTGCTATAGAGTTGATTTTCTAGGCAACTTTTCTTGGTGGAAACATTGAACTTTATTTACAAGACAGCAGCAGCAGTTACATGTGTGCATCTAACTCCATAACTAAAGAAGAACTCTCAGAGGTTCCACGTGCTGCTAACACATTGGTTTACACAGATCGTGTGATCTTACAACACAGGATTATTCTTAAAGCTACAGTCCTACATTTATCCAAATTATAATTATTATATTCCTCCCCCTTTAACTTTTCTGTACATTTTGTATTTACAAGGATATTTATCTCATGACATTATAATATTTACACAGGTCATGAAATTACAAGTTCAGTCTTTCAGGTGGTTTCATGATCCATGTGGAACATCGCAGCTCCATGACTTCCAATTCTTTTGCAGGAACCAGATTCTCTGCATTAACACCAGGTACCTCATTAGGCACAGGCAGTTCAGTGTCTTCCATTCTGACAGAGACATCGGGGATGTCTTTCCTTGGTTGAGCAATTTCAACAGGAACCACAGGTTCAGTAATGGTTACAGGTAGAACATCATGTTTTTGGGGTGTCTCACTTCCTCTTAAATGATCCGTATGCTTATGGGTGATCCGGCCCTCCACTTCCACATGGCTCAACAATGGTCCGGTCACAGAGCTTACTTTTCCAGGTCCTCCACAGAAATTCCTTACATATACTGTTTCTCCAACAGTAAATTGTCCCTCATGATTATCCAAATCATGAGTCGTTTTTTGGTTCCCTTGACTTTTCTCCACCTTCCCCTCCAAATTGGAAAGTATCAGGCTTAGCCTAGTTCGAAGACAGTGCCTCACTGTAATTCTGCAGGTGTTGCACCTGTCATAGTGTGGGGTTTGTTCTGTAGCGAGGGGTTTGTTCTGTCGTGAAATAGGAAACAAGCAAGGTTAGTTTCCAATGTTAACCTGTTAACTTTTTCATTCCCGCCTTAAAAGTTTTTACTGCTCTTTCTGCCAGTCCGTTAGATGATAGGTGGTGCAGTGCAGTCTTCACGTGGCTGATACCATTCAGGCTGATAAACCGTTGAAATTCAGCACTCGTAAAAGTAGTACCATTATCTGAGACGATTGCCTCTGGCAATCTATGGATGGTGAAGCTTTGGCGTAGTTTTTCTATAGTAGTGCCTGATGTTGGTGACTTTACCACTTAAACGTCTAACCACTTGGAATGATCATCTATAGTCAGTTGAAACATGGTTCCAAGGAAAGGACTGATGTAGTCTATGTGCAATCTCACCCAGGGTCTACCAGGCCACACCTATGGGTGGAATGGGGCTGCCACTGGCAACTTTTGTAACTGTTGACATTGCACAGAGTGTTTTACCACCTTTTCAATATTGCCGTCCATTCCTGGCCACCAAAGATAACTTCGCGCTATCATCTTCATTCGTGAGATTCCCAAATGGACACTGTGTAGCTCTATAAGAGTTCTTCCCTTTCTTGTGAAGAAACTATTACTCTTGCACCCCATAAGTGCACCTCATAATAGAAAAACTTGATTGCTCATCTCGCGTCTTCAGTTGAAAAATGGCTTCAATTCATCAGAGACTGGCTCCTGGGACCAACTGTGTAACACTTGGTCTCTCACTCGAGACAGGACGTGATCACGATTCATCCAGTTTCTTACCTGCCTGGCACAGATTGGTGAGGAATCCAGGAAATTCATCACTAATACGGGATCCTGGGGAATTGGGACATGGTCATTGTTCTCTTGCAAAGCAAGGCGACTTAGGGTGTCGGCTATATGAGTTCCTGGCCGATGAACAAAGGTGTATTCATATGCCACCAAAACTAGGGCCCATCTTTGTATTCATGTAGAAACTATGGGAGTTATAGCCTTACCCTCGCTAAACAGACCCAAAAGTGGTTTGTGGTCTGATACTTTTGTGAAAAGTCGTCTTTGCACTTATTGGTGGAATTTCTTTACACCAAAAATCATCAAGAGACCTTCCTTTACAATCAGAGAATATTCCTTTTCAGTTGTGGTAAGTGTCCTGGATATCATCTTCTCCGGAGCATTATCCATCTTGTGAGATAGTACCGCTCCCACGCCACAGGGGGCGCATTGCAGATTAGTGCTAATTCCTTTGTCTGGTCATAATGCACTAACAAATTTGAAGAGTGCAAGAGCTGTTCTACTTTCATGAACGCTTCTTCTTGGGGTGACTACCAAACCCAATGCTGGTTTTTCTTTAGCAGTGAATGGAGAGGGGCTAGAGCCATTGATAAATTTACCACCCCTAAAATGATTTAAGCTCAGAGATGTTCTTAGGTGCAGGTGCCTCTCTTATTGCTTTAACCTTCTCTTCAACAGGGTGTAACCCTTGAGCATCTACCTAGAGGCCCAAATAAATGACTTCATTTGCTGGGAAGCGTGTTTTAATCTTGCTTTGCAATGTTTCAAAGTGTGTCCACTTTTGTGACAAAAATAACACTCTACCTTTTTAAATTGCCAATCTTTAGGAGTATGGTTTGCTTCCAAATCGATAAAAATTAGTTTCCAATTTTGCTGCTAAGCCGTTTCTTCTAAATTTTCGGGTAGCGGGGGCTGGTTCCCGCTTCACGGTGAAGTCCCGGCTTTTTGCACCACTTCTGCATCACCGTTCCTGCCCAACTAGGAGAATAGCGCCATGTTGCACACATCGAATTGCTTGTGAATCTCTTACAGCGCTTTCCATCACAACCACTATTTCTAACGCTTTCTTAAAATCAAGATCCACTTCAGCCAGCAATCTTAGGCTGAATAGCATCCTCCTGCACGCCACATACCAAACGATCCCTGGGCATGTCATTCAGGGTTTCACCGAAATCACAATATTCCATTAGATGTTTTAATTTTGCCACGCAGGTAGCAATGGTCTCTCCTGGGTCTCTATTCCATGAATTGAACCTGAACCTCTGCATTGTGACTGAGGGCTCGCATTTGAAATGTCCCTTAACGAGGTCTCCTAATTCACTGAAAGTCTTCAAATTGGGGCACTGGGGGGTTGTCAAGCTTTGAATTAAACTATAGGCCTTGCTCCCACAAATACTCAGGAGAATCGCTCTCCTCTTTTCCTTCCCCCTGATTTCATTGGCTTGAAATTAGAACACAAAACGTTCTATATACTGAGACCAGTCATCTGTGTCTGGCTCAAAGGAATCGATTCTGCCAAACTGTGGCATCTAGGATGAGTATATCTTGCTTTCTTTTTAATTATCTTAGATACTCATAATTACTGAGCAAGGAACAGTAATAGATCTGATTTATCCTCATCACAAGTTTGTAATAGAGTTGATTTTCCAGGCAACTTTCTTGGTGAAAACATTGTAAATAAAGTTCAAGACAGCAGCAGCAGCCACCTGTGTGCATCTAACTCCATAACTAAAAAAGAACTCTCCCCTAGAGCTCCTACATGCTGCTAACTCGTTGGTTTTCACAGAGCATGTGATCTTACAACACAGAGTTATTCTTAAAGCTACAGTCCTATGTTTATCCAAACTATAATTACTACATAGAGCACACAGGTATCTGCCGCTGCTGCCTTGTAAATCAAGTTGTGTTTCCACCAAGAAAAGTTGTCTGGAAAATCAACTCTATAACAGTTTATAAGAAGCCAACCCACCTACACCAAGTTTGAATGGCTGAAACAAATCGCGTTCAACCAATGGATAAGATCCTTAAATATCCCACACACCTATGAGGGGCTGTGTGCACTAGTAGTGTTGGAGGAATTCAAACATTGCCTGCCCTCCAATCTACAAATATACCTCATGGAGCAGAGAATCCTCACAGGCAGGGGTGCAGCAGTCACAGCAGGCGGCTATGACCGCACCCATAGGCCTGGAAACTCAGACATACCCTTCCAAACTACACCGCTGAGCGTTGGAAAGATAGGCAGGGTGATCTAGATAAGAAACGGCCCCCACCCCAAAAAGAAAATGCTAAAGAGGGTGCGAGAGGCCCCCCCACCCCCCACCCCCACAGCCCGAAAGGAGAATTCCCGGAGGCCGATGTGTTCTCATTGTAACATTATAGCCCATTCCAGACCCGAATGCTGGAGATTGTGAGGCAAGTCTTGCTGGCCCGGTAGGGCTTCACATGAGTTGTTCCCTGAAGAGCGCCCCAGTGGGTAATGCAGCAGAGCAGGCAGAGCCGCTCACTACAGGAACTTACCCTTTGGAGGCCACGGCATTATATGTGTCTGAGCCGGACAAGCTCCCAGAGAGTTTCCGGAATTTTGTCCATTCAGGGACGGTGTCCCCCCCCCAGCTGTCCCAAAATGCGAGCAAGTTCGTGATGCCTACTCCAGGACACAGGGGCCACACTCAGTTCTTAATGGTGGAGGGAAACTTAAACCCACTCCCTGAGGGCCAAAGCCCTGATCAGTGGAGTGGGAGGAGGATCTGTAACTCTTATGAGTTAAAACCAATCAAACTAAATTAACAAAATTAGGATAAATCAGGCACAGCCCCTAATTTAGGTCAGCTGTAAAACCAAGAACAAAGTTTAAAGGAACCTTACAAACTTTAAACCAAAATGTGATAAAAGGGATCAATAAAGCACCCCAGTCCCCACGGTGCCCACCGAGCATGGAAGGCCTTGAGTGTGCCGGCAGACACTGCGTGTTCCCTCTCCAAGGACACCCGGCCGCGAACATAGCCGCGGAAGAGGGATAAACAATCGTTGCATCCCTCAGTGTGACCTTGGTTCAGGCCCTGTTACAGTAGGAATTGTCCCTCAGTTACCAGTAACTGGAATCGATTTCCTCCTAGGGAATGATCTAGCTGGCAACCAGGTACCAGCTCGCGAAAGAAAAGAGGCCCAGGCCAAGCAGCAGAAATCTGCAGGAGGGTAGAAAGCTGGAGAAGGTCCAGAGGCCCAAAAGGGTGGGATAGCATCAACAGACCTCGAGTGAGAGTTTCTTGAATGTGGCCAGAACTAGGCCAGTAGAATTAAACGGGGCCCGGGGTGGGGGGTGGGCTCAGAATCTGAAATAGATTCACCAAAAATCCCCAAATAAAATAGGGACGAGAGAAGCCCTAAAGCAGGGGAGGAAATAGTGAGAGAGATGGCCCATGTAGCCGAAGAGCCTGAAAGGAAACAGGCTATTAATCCCAGAAAGGAAAAGATTAAGGACTTGCCTGAAGTATGGCTGGCAGAAACCTTCTTTCTGGCATTAAATAGGGACAAAGGGAGTTCCAAAACAAATAAGCAGATCGGGAGGGAGATGCCTCCCCCAGTTAAAAAGCCACCAGGGAGGTTAGCTGGAACTGCACCTCATTTGAGGAGACTGGTGTTCCAGAGGACATGGGTCATGTTAGGAGAGCAGCCCCTTTCAAAGCCAGAGGCCTCAGCCAGGAAGCCAGTGATTGATTTCGCTGACCACCTTATGGTGAATTTAAATGTGGAGCAGAAAAGTTCCCAAATTGACCCAGAAAGAGCGAGGGTGATGCCTCACCCAATTGATAAGCCACCCATAGGTACAGCAAGAGCTGACCATCCCCCAGAGGGCAGTAATGTCCCAAAAGACACTGAACCTATCATGCAAATGACCAGCTGCAGGACCCCAACCAGATTGGATCCCATACTCACCCACCATCATGCAGAATATCAAGAGGACTCCTTAATTAACCATCCCAAGATTCCAAACCTGGGAAAATACATCCTTTGACCAAGACCCAGGAGAGGAAATGGGAGATATGGCACATGACCTCTCCTAATCTGCTAGAACCTGTAACATTGCCATATGGAACTGAACCCAGGTAATTTACCATTTTATCGTCTAACAGGTAGCAACAGAAAGTGCTCTATCCAGATGAAGTGACTGGCCCTCAACTACATTGTGAACTACTGTATCTGTGCCTTCACGACTAATTTATCTCTACGTGCCTTCCCCCATCGTGAAGGCCCTCACTTCCGGAAAAAATAAATCATCCTGCAACAGTTTCAGCCTGCTATCCTTAAAGGAAAGTGCCACTGGACTTTTGATTCTAGACTCTGGACTCACATGAAACCATAACTCTTACTGTTATCGTGGCCTTTGTCCTGAACCCTTTTCTTTTCCTTATCCGTATTTTATTATACAAGTGCAAAAAGGGACGGATGTTGCGAAACCCCTTCCCGTGTTTTGTTTATTTGTAAAATAAATCAACCCTCTTATTTTACCTTATCTTGACTTTGCTGTGGGATTATTAATGGAGCATTGGTTCAGTCCAAACTGAAGGGTTGGGGGCAACACACCACCATTTATAAAAGGGGGAAATCAGAAACCAAAAACATCTTTGTTTATGGACGGACAGTGAGAGGAGAAATCAGCGCTGTTTAAATTAATCCCCCTCCGGTCCCTAACAATCGAGTGGTCAATCTATAGAACAGGCTCCAAGGCAGACAGTAGAAGCAGGGAATATTGACTTGTTCAAATGCAAATTATATTTATTTCAGTAAATAATATTCTGGGAAATGGCGTAAGAGTACTTTGAGACATGCCATGTGGTAAGTGTCGAATTGCCTGGGAAGGTGACTCTTTGCCACAATTATCCAACTCTATTATTGTTGTGACATCAGGATTGTATAAGCGAGCTAAATGAACCGTGGTTTTTTTGCATCTAGGGATTACTATGTTCTTATGATTTATTTGATTCACTACACCAATTTGTCAAGCTCACCTCCTTTCCCTGTGAGTTCTACCACACAGGAGGACAAAGGCAGCAACATTTTGGGAACCCCATCATCTCCAAGTTCCCTTGCCACCAGTATTCTACTTGGAGGGCGTTAGGGAGTTCCAGGATTTCAGCAACACTGAAGGAGCAGTGATATAGTTCCAAGTCAAGATGGTGTGTGGCTTGGAGGGGAGCTTGCAGGTGGTGGTCTGCTGCCCTTGCACTTCTAGATGGCAGAGGTCACGGGATTGGAGGGTGCTGTTGCAGAGCCTTGGTGAGTTGCTGCAGTACATCTTGTAGATGGTACACACTGCTGCCACTGTGCGTCAGTGGTTGAGGGAGTGGATGTTGAAGGTGGTGGATGGAGTGCCAATCAAGTGGGCTCATTGTGGGGGGGGGGGCTGCTGTTTGCAGATTGGCTGCAGCACTTCAAACGTTGACAACACTTCAAAAGTAATTAATTGGCTGTGAAGTGCTTTGTGAGTAGATTGTACCTTTATCGATGCAGTGCAGGTTGGGAAACTGAGTTGGGGACTACAGCGAAGAGACTGTTTGGGAAGTTGCACTGAAGTGTTGAAGGCAAGGATTAGGGTCTCAGCAGCTGTTGAAGAAAGGTTGGACTGTATGTAGACAATGATGCAAAGGTAAAAGAAAGCAGTCTTGGTAATCAGGTAGATGTGGGGGAGGAAGTTCTATCTTGAAGTTCCAAGTAAAGTGATAAATGGTTGTTTTACAGATTGGAGGAAGGTTTGTAGTGGAGTTCCTCAGGGAGTCAGTGTTGGGGCCCTTGCTCTTCCTGATATATGTAGCGTGCAGGGCATGATTTCAAAATTTGCAGATGATATGATACTGTGATGGGGATAGAATTGAACTTCAAAAGGACATAGACATGTTGGCGAATTGGGCAGACAAGTGGCAGATGAAGTTCAATGCAGAGAAATGTGAGCTGATTCATTTTGGCTGGAAAGATATTGTGAGATGGCAAAATAAAGGGAGAGCCTCTAAAGGAGGTGCAGGAACAGAGAGGCCTCAGTGTATACATACATAGGTCATTGAAGATGGCAGGGCATGTTAAGAGAGCAGTTAATAAAGCGTATGGTATCTTAGGCTTTAGTAATAGGGGCATTGAATACAAGAGTAAGGAGGTCATGTTGAACTTGTATAAGGCACTAGCTAAGCCTCATCTGGAGCGCTGCGTTCAGTTCTGGGTGCCATACTTGAGGAAGAATATGAAAGCATTGGAGAGAGTACAGAGGAGTTTCACAAGCATGACTCTAGGGATAAAGAACTGTAGCTATGATAATAGATTGAAGATGTTGGGACTCTTTTCTTGGAGTAAAGAAGGCTGAGAGGAGACTTTACACAGGTATTCAAAATCCTGAGGGGTATGGACAGGGTAAATAGTGAGAAACTGTTCAAGAGAACATCAAGAACTAGAGGGCACAGATTCAAAATAATTGGCAAAAGGAGTAAATGTGATGTGAGGGAAACTTCCTTCACCCAAAGATTGGTTGGAGTTTGGAACAAACTCCTGAAAGGGTGGTGGAGGCAGATTCGATTGAGGTATTCAAAGGAAATTGGATTGCTACCTGAAAAGAGAGAATATGCAATGTTACAGGGATAAGGCAGGGGAGTGGGATTTGGTGGAATGCTCTTTCAGAGAGCCAGTGCAGATTCAATGGGCCAAATGGCCTCCTTCTGCACTGTGAAGATACTACGATACTGTGAAATCATGCCACAAGTAATGATGTATTATAAAAAGTTTGATATCGGAGGTCAGACTGCAATATAATTTACAGTTGGTGTGCTTTTTGATGCTGGTGTCCCACAAATAGCTAATTGTTTGATTCTTTGGTCCATTGCATAGGTTCTGTATGCTGGTTGCTAAAAGGAATCTTGAATTAGATTATTTTGAAAATAATCAAAGAAAAGGCTAATTGAGTGCTGGTCTTTATACCTAGGGGAATAGAAGAAGGTAAAAGGAATTAGGTCACAGATCAGCATTGATCTCATTGACTGGAGGAACAGGATTAAGGGGCGCAATGACCTATTTCTGTTCCAATCAGGATCAAGCTGTTGGATTTAAATTTCAAACAATGCTTGGCAGTTAACTGTCAGTCATCATCACTGGTGCATTCTCCATGGCAACACCAGTTGCCAACCAATCAGCATTCTCCTCAAATACAGTATAAGTTGTTGCTTTTTCCCCTTATCTTGGTATTCTTGCGAAAGTCCTATTGAGTGGAAGACAAAAAGCTTAGTTGTGTTTCTTTTTTTCAGCAAGACTTAAGGTAGAAGTTATACCTCAACCAAAGAAATCCCTGGATAGACCAAGCCCGTGCAGTGTGTTTAGTTCTGGGCACCACGTTGTAGGAAAGGTATATCGGCTTTGGAGAGAGATGAGGAGCATAGATACGCCAGAATGACTTCTGGACTCCAAGGGTTAAATTGCAAGAAGAAATGATACAAACTAGGGTTGTATTCCCAGGAATTCAGAAGGTTTAGCGGTGAGTTGGTCAACAATTTATATCAAGTGGAACAGATAGGGTAGATAGGGAGAAGCCAGTTCTGCTGGTTGGGGAGATTTGCACTAAGTGCAGTAGCGGGCAGGTAAAACCCTAACCCGCCGGCCGCAATGGTGGGTTTTCACACTGTATCATCCCAAACCCGCTTCATTATTTATGCCCTTCCAGGAAACCCGCCGTTTCCATGGTGGGTGGGCTCTCATTCGCCTGCCTGCCATTACCCCCGCCACAGCATCACGCCGGGCACAATGCTTAAAGTCCAACCACTTGCTACGCTCACCACTGCTGCACAGAAGGCATGGCCCTGAAACTGAAGACTGCAGCCCCCCCCGCCCCAGTTTAATGACGAGTCTCTCAAGCAACTTTTGGATGCCCGCTGGGATGCCCTGCACCCCCGCTCTGGCCGCAGGGCGGGCAGCAAAGTGACCAATCCGGCTTGGGAAGCGGTGGCGGCAGTGGTCAGCGGCAGCACTCTTCAGAGGAGGACAGCCACCCAGTGCCGCAAGAGAATGAATGATCTCCTCCGTTTCGCCACTCTTTCCATCACTCCCAACGCACACACTCACAAACCCATCACAGGGCCCTCGCTCACTGCCAGTTCAAGGGACATCACCAGTCACTCTCTCACGCTCATAGTCATTGTCCTCATCCTGTCCATGGGACCACTCACCACCTACACAGGCCAGGCATTCTTGTCATCTGGCCTGGCAGGCATCCTGTTTACTCTTTCTCCATTCCTATCCATGCAGGACAAGCTGGCACACAACAAGAGAGAGAGGTCCCAGACCGGTGGTGGAATGTCTGAAATCAAGGTCCTCACGGACTTTGAAAACAGAGCCATCCAGCTGGCCAGTTCTGTTGAAGAGTCATACAGACTCGAAACGTTAACTGTGTTCCTGTCCGCAGATGCTGCCAGACCTGTTGAGTTTTTTCAGGTATTTTTGTTTTGGAGACAGGGACTTGTCTGCTCTGAAGAAGGGTCATATGGACTCAAAATGTTAACTTTGTTTTCTCTCTCCACAGATGCTGTCAGACCTGCTGAGTTTTTCCAGCATTTTCTGTTTTTGTTTTGGAGGCAGGGACTTCCCAGGTCCCCGGCACTCGGAGGGCTGCTGGAGGCCAGAAACTTGCTGAGTCCGAGTCAGATGAGGAGCCTCTGGACTCGGCCAAGTCACAGTTGCTGGAGCTGCAAAGTCAAACTCAGGAACATTGGGAAGGGATGTCCGCTGCACTCCTCAGATTGCAAGGCATGATGGAGGAATCCATCAGCCTTCAGACTGAGGTGATGGTGCCAGCATGCCAACGCACCGAGGTCAACACTGGTAGGATGGCGGTCGCCATGGAGACCTTGATCCAGGATTTCACTCCTGCAACGCTGCACGGGCTCAACCCCATCGCGGATGTCATAGTTGGCATCCAACAGTGTGTACGTGATAGGGGTGCCGGGAAACTCGATCTCACTCCAGCTACCTCTGCTCCTCATGGAGTCAGCCTTCCCTAGGGAAGAGGATCTGCAGGTGCACACTCCGGGCCCACCCATCCAGGTGACTCCAAGTGTGTCCGGCCCATCCAACTCCCCCCCTTCCTGTGACCTCAGCAGCTTTAGATCCACAGGCCGAGGAGGGTGCCACTGTCACACAGCAGGATCCCGAAAGCAGGCTGGGGCCCTCCAAGTCTTGGCCCTCCAGATGGCACCCACTAAGGTCATCACAGACGGGGCGTCATAGTCAGTAGGCTGCCTCCATCTCCACTATGGATGTCCAGGGAGCAACAAGACGTAGCGGCAGGGTTAGGACAGTTAGGGAGAATCAGTTGCACAGACTAACAACGGGTGTTAATCACTTGTACATACTGTTCGTCATTGTCATTAAACTCCCAAGAATGTCTCCTTGCCTATGGCTCCTTGTTCTGATGAGCAATGTTCTTGTCGCTCAGACGTGAAACCTTTCTGCATAAGATAAAGGCGGATGTCTCAGTCCAGGGCCTCTTCCCTGTGTGGCCTTCAGACCACAGTGATGGTCCAGCCTCACACTCCCTGGACACATTACTCATGCCTGCGCCTCGGCAGTGCTGGTCATTGCTCCTTGAATGTAGTGGGCAGGCACCACAGAATTCTCTCATTCTCTGTGTGCTCTCAGCACCTTTAAGGTTGGGCTGTCCCCCCATCACACCAGCATCTGCGACCAGTGATGCTGTGCAAAAACAGAAACAGAAATACCTGGAAAAACTCAGCAGGTCTGGCAGCATCGGCGGAGAAGAGCACAGTTGACGTTTCGAGTCCTCATGACCCTTCTGCTGAAGTTGTTCTGTTTTGGATTTCCAGCATCCACAGATTTTTGTTTTTATCTCAGTGATGCTGTGCACCAGCTCCTGAAGGGCTGAGGTGCTGAAAGTGGACAAAGCATCAGATGCTTCTAAAGTTTCATGGCTGCATCTCTACGATATGACACCGATCGTGGAGCGCAAGTGAGCTACCCATAGCCAAACATTCCCAGAGGCTGTGTAAAGGTTTATGGTGATTTCCCAAAGGTGACTGATAATATGGACACTACAAAAAGATTTATATTATGAGAAAGGTAAAGTTCCAAAGACATATCGGAGAAATGGAGTTTGTATTAAAAAGGGAGAAACATTTATAAAGGAGATGAGGCTATGAGTCAGAGGAAAAGGAATTCTAAGATCTAACAAGTGTGAAAAGCCTCCAGCCTCTGTGCATCAAGTTGCTGTCGACAGGAACCGAAGCTGAGAAAACTCACTTTGAATTCTCCAATCCAGGGCATTTATGTTGCTTTGCCTGGGTCTGTTTAAATCTATTTGTTTTTACTGTTGCCTTATCAGAGGTGTAACTGGAAGCCAGATTAATCAGGGGTTTTAGGAGTTATTATTGTAGCAATTTATAGACCTATTTATGTGCTTTAAATCTTTTCTTTTGTTAATAAATGTTTAATTTAGTTTCCTAAAAAGCTCTAAAGTTGTGGTGTCTTATTACTTCTGAATTCAGGGCATGCATCTCAAAATAAAACACAAGTTGCAAAATAGTTGTGGCCACGTGATCAAGTTTCCCTCGTGGATTTGATCCACCTGGCACATCATCTGCCATGTCACAACAGGCATCAGAACCAGATGGGATGCATCCAAGGGTTCTGAGGGAATTCAGTGAGAATTGCAGCCATAATTGGCTAATAAACTCGCAATGCTCAAAAAAGGTGTAACGACAAGCCCAGCAACTACAGGTCAGTCAGTTTAACTTTAGGTTGGGGAACCCTCTGGAAACAATAATTAGGGACAAAATTAATAGTCAGGTGGACAAATGCAAGTTAATTAAGGAAAGCCAGCATGGATTTCTTAAAGGAAAATCATGTTTAACTAACTTGCTGGAGTTTTTGAAAAGGTAACAGAGAGGGTTGATGAGGGCAATGCTGTTGACATGATGTATACAGACTTCAAAAAGGCATTTGATACAATGCCACACAAGAGGCTTGTGAGCAAAGTTAGAGCTCATGGCAAGAAACAGCAAGTAGTGGTTAATGGATGTTTTCAGGTGGAGGACTTCCCCAGGGGTCAGTGTTGGGACCCTTGATCTTTCTGACATATATTAATGACCTAGACCTTGGTGTACAAGGCACAATTTCAAAATATACGGATGATAAGAAACTTGGAAATATTGTAAACTGTGAGGAAGATAATGCAGAACTTCAAAAGGACATAGACGAAATGGTGGAATGGGCAGACAGGTAGCAGATCAAGTTCAATGCAGAGAAATGTGAAGTGATTCATTTTGGTAGGAAGAGCATGAAGAGGCAACATAAAATAAAGGGTAAAATTCTAAAGGGGGTGCAGGAGTAGAGGGACCTGGGTGTAATTGTGCATAAGTCATTGAAGATGGCAGAACAGGTTGAAAGAGCGGTTAAAAAAGCATACAGTATCCAAGGCTTTATTAATAGGGGCATGGAGTACAAGTGCAAGGAAGTTATGTCGAGCTTGCATAAGACACGAGTCTGGCCTCAGCTGGAGTATTCCGTCCAGTTCTGGGTGCCGCACTCTAGGAAGGATGTATAGGCATTGAAGAAAGTGCAGAAAAGATTCACAAGAATGGTTCCAGGGATAAGGAACTTTTGTTATGTTGATAGATTGGAGAAGTTAGGACAGTTTTCCTTGGAAAAGCTCGAGAAGAGATTTGATGGAGGCATTCGAAATCATGAGGGGTTGGGACCGAGTAGACAGGGAGAAACTGTTCCAATTCATGAAAGGATCAAGAACAAGATGGCATGGGTTTAAAATAATTTGTAAAAGAAGCAAAGGCAATATGAGAAAAAACGTCTTCACTCAGTGATGGTTCGGATCTGGAAAGCGCTGCCTGAGGGTGTGGCGGAGGCAGATTCAATCAAAGCATTCAAGAGGGAAATAGGCTGTTATTTGAAAGGAACAATGTGCAGGGTTATGGGGAGAAGGCAGGAGAATGGCACTAAGAGACTTGCTTATTTGGAGAGCCTGTGCAGACACAATTGATCAAATGGACTGTAAAAATTCACTATAAAATTCCGTGATTCTATATCACTGTACAATGACTGTGCCACAGCCGTGGCTGCCAACCCTCCAAGAATGCCCTGGAGCTTCCAGGAATTAAAAGTTCATCTGCAGAGAACTGTCGCAAACAATCAGGAAGAATAATTGTAGGCGTATTTAAGGAAGTGTTCTCTGTTTCCCTTTTTCTTTTGTTTCGTTTAGTTGCTGTAAACATGTTGGAAGTTGTCAGAAGTACCTTTTTCCAGTCATGGATCAATCAGATGGTAGTTTGACTGATTTTCAATCAGTGATGCAAGATGGGGCAGTGCAAGGATCTTCCGACTAGGCACTTTACAGCCTTCCGGACTGAATATTGAATTCAACAACTTTAGATCTTGAACTCCCTCCTCCATCCCCACCCCCTTTCTGTTTCTTCCCCCTTCCTTTTGTTTTTTCCAATAATTTATATAGATTTTTCTTTTCCTACCTATTTCCATTATTTTTAAATCTTTTATGCCCTGCTAGCCTTTCCACCTCACCCCCACTAGAGCTGTGCCTTGAGTGCCCTACCATCCATTCTTAATTAGCACATTCGTTTAGATAATATCACCAACTTCAACACCTCTGTGTTCTTTTGTCTGTGACATCTTTTGATTATCTGCTCCTAGAACTGCTTGCTTGTCCCTACAACCACACCACCCCCCAACTTCTCTCCCCCCCCCACCTTAAACCAGCTTATATTTCATACCTTTCCTAAGATTCACTCAGTTCTGTTGAAGGGTCATGAGGACTCGAAACGTCAACTCTTTTCTTCTCCGCCAATGCTGCCAGACTTGCTGAGTTTTTCCAGGTAATTCTGTTTTTGTCAAGGATGGATGTGTTGGATGAGCAATAACGGGAGTGGGCAAGTTGGAAATGGGAGGTCATCTGATAAAATCTCCCCGAATACACCAGAGCTGGAAACCTCAGCCCTATCGCTGGCAGCCACCATGCTGGAATTCTCTGTACAGGTCTCTCTGCTTGGTCAACCCACTCCTAGCTTCAGACCGTCTCAAAACCCTTCTTTCACCGTGCCTCTGTTGGTCGATCCGAGGGTCCTCTCTTTTCCCGTTCTCTATGTCCATCGTATTCCGCTTTCCTCCATATTGGAAAATGCTGAAATACCTTCTTACACGTGAGGAGCACTAAATCAATGCAAGTTTGTTACAGTATTTTGTCTAAACCTTTGCTTTTAGAAACCATCCGATTGGAAATAGGTAATTTTTGTGGTCCAGCATTAGAATGTGTCCATCTGCTAATGGACAGAGGTAACAAATAATGAAAGGGTTCATGATGAGGTTCCATGAATCATTAAAAGAGAGTGTGCAAGTGGAAAAGGCCATAAAGAATGAAGATAGGATAGTGGCCTTTATATGCATGGGCACTAAAAATAAAAAGACAATGTTAAATTTAAAGAGATTGGTTGCAGACTGGATATTCCACTGTGGTAGTGACATAAAGCTATGGAAAGGAAGGATAAGGATTCACTAAAATGGTTCCAGAGCGAAATATTGTAGTTGCTTAGACCGGCTAAAGAAATTGAAAGGCCGTCAACTTAATACGTTACCACAAGATGCTGCCTGTCCTGGCTGTTCTTTGTTTGTAGTAAAGAAATTGAAGTTATTTTTTTTTACTGGAAGAGAGCTCAAGAGGTTTTCAAAATGATGAAAGATTTCAAAAGGTTGCTTGCATGCTTATTTAGCAAAGCAGCAAGAAGAGGGCACAGACACAAGATATCAGTATAGAATCAAAGTGGGGAGTTTGAAGATGCTTCTTTTTCACCCACAGAGTTCTTGGCACACACAATGCATTCCTCCAAGTGGCTATGGGAGGAGGAGGGAATACTATACAATCACTTAAAAGGAGGATTGAATAAATAAGCAACAAATATAAGAGATATAGTGAGACAGGGTTACAAGTAAATTGCTCTTAGTTGTAGAGCTAGTACCTGTGGAGGTTTCTGATATTCTCTGACAACGTATTCTGCATAAAAATACAATTCATTTGATTGCCAGAACTCTACAATGCCAAGTCAGTGCAACAACTAGGTACAGGTCATAAAGAATCGCAGTTTGCTCATAGAAACTGGTCACTCACATAATAAATGTTGCAAATAGGCTTAACGGTAACAGCAGGCGGAATTTTCCATTGAGGAGACTAAGTGTGGTGGCGGCTGGGTTTCATGGCCTCGTTTCCCGCTGGTTGGCATGGCAGGAACTTGCGCTTCCAAGTGTGAAATCGGGCATATTAATTATGCATGGGCGAGTACTGTCCGAATCACGTTGTCTGCCCCGCTGTTAACAGATGGGGGTCAAAGGTCCAGCTGCTATATTTAAGTGCCACCCGAACACACACATTGACCCTCTCCAGCCCAGCTGTGCGGAGGGAATGTCTTGATATGGCTGCACCAAAGAAAAAAGCTGCCCCAAGGTCCAGCATGGATTCCTTGAGGCTCTCAACCCGTGGAGTCCATCAGCATCGGGATGTTCTCTACCTAGGGATGGCTCTAGGAAGCCCACCAGCCTCACCTTGCCGGCCTGGGAGGCGGTTGCCAGGGAGGTCTGGCTGTCGGGCACCTACCCAAAAAAGGCAATCGAGTGCAGGAAGAGGATGAATGATCTCATCCACTCCACGAGGGTAAGTCAACCTTCAGCTCACTCCAATCTCTCCCACTCATAATGGGATCATGCACTCAAAGGGTTACACTGCTCAGGTATCTCACACAATATTAGCAGGGGAGACCTCAGCACGGAGGGAGACTTGAACACTTTAACATCACCAGCATCTCATCTACCATGCTGCGCAAACTCCATCCTCACCTTTACTGAGGGGTGCTCGGCACACGCAGCAGGTATGCAGGCTTCCCAACCTCTCCTCCGTCCCATCCATTGGTCTCCATGCAGCTCAAGCTTGCCCCACAAGAGGGAGAGATCCCAAAACGGAGGAGGGATGGCCGACATACAGGAGCTCTCCAAATTTGAGGAGGATGCTGCCGAGTTGGCAGGAGAGGACAGAGATTGCTCCTGTAGGGAAGGCTAGATCGGACTCTCCAGCAAGCCAGTATGGGTGAGCCCTCCATGAGCTGATCACATCCTGACATTCTTAGTGAGTGACATGCAATGTTCTGTTCAGCCTGTTCATGAACTAAATTTATCTTCTCTCTCTTACAGACATCAGCAGGTGCAGACAGACTAGCAGAGTCAACATAAACCCAGCCACCCAGCCCACCTCAGGGGAGGATGACGAGGATTCATTTGAAGAATACCCATCACTGCATTCACCTGCACCCTCCAACATCACAGACACACACACCACAGTGGGTCATGGATCTAGATTTGGCTTGGGGTCACATCCTGGGGAACACCTCACTGACACATTTCCGCAGCAGTCGGAGGCAGCGACAGCCCAGGTCTCTGGCACTCAGAGGACTGGTGGAGATCAGACAGATGCTGAGTCCGAGTTAGATGATGAGCAGGGGTGTAGTGCTGCCGGAGCATCACATTGGCAACTCCAACCAGGGCCCGGGGGAATGGGGGTGCAGACTGTTCCAAACACCGGGGCCCAGGGGAGTGAGGTGCAGACTGTTCCAAACATCAGGGCTCAGGGGAGTGGGGTGCAGATTGTTCCAAACACTGGGGTCCGGGAGAATGGGGTGCAGACTGTTCCAAACACTGGACACTGCAAAGTCTATGGGCCCTGACAATATTCTGTGCTCCAGATCTAGCCGCACCCCTAGCCAAGCTGTTCCAGGAGAGGTACAATACTGGCATCTACCTGGCTATGTGGAAAATTGCCCAGGTATGTCCTGCATACACGTAAAGCAGAACAAATCCACCCCGGCCAATTACCATCCCATCAGTCGACTCTCCATCATCAGTAAAGTAATGGAAGGGGTCACCAACAGTGCTATGAAGTGGCACCTGCTTAGCAATAACCTGCTCACTGATGCCCAGTTTGGGTTCTGCCAGAGTCACTCAGCTCCTGACCTCAGTATTGATTCAAACATTGACAAAAGCGCTGAGCTCCCGAGGTGAGGTGAGAGTGACTGCTTTTGACATCAAGGCAGCATTTGGCGGAGAGTGGCATTAAGGAGCCCTAGCACGAGTCAATGGGAATCAAGGGGAAAACTCTCCGCTGGTTAGAGTTCATACTTAGCACAAAGGAAGATGGTTGTGGTTGTTAGGTCAGTCATCTCAGCTCCTCAGGTTAATGTCTTCGGCCCAACCATCTTCAGCTGCTTCATCAATGACTTTCCTTCCATCATAAAGTCAGAAGTGGGGATGTTCGCTGATGATTGCACAATGTTCAGCACCAATCACGACTTCTCAGACACTGAAGCAGTCCATGTCCAAATGCAACAAGACCTGGACGATATCTAGGCTTGGGCTGACAAGTGGCAAGTAACATTCGTGCCACACAGCTGTCAGGCAATGACCATCTCCAACATGAGAGAATCCAACCATCATCCCTTGATGTTCAATGGCATTACCATCACTGAATCCCCCACTATCAACATCCTTGGGGGTTACCATTGACCAGAAACTGAACTAGCCATATAAATACTGTGGCTACAAGAGCAGGTCAGGGGCTAGGAACCGTGCGATGAGTAACTCACCTCCTGACTCCCCAAAGCCTGTCCACTATCTACAAGGCACAAGTGAGGAGTGTGATGGAATATTCCCCATTTGCCTGGATGAGTGCAGCTCCCACAAGACTGAAAAAGCTAGACACCATCCAAGACAAAGCAGCCTGCTTGATTGGCACCACATCTACAAACACTCATTCCCTCCACCACCGACGCACAGTAGCAGTGTGTACCATCTACAAGATGCACTGCAGAGATTCACCAAGGCTCCTTAGACAGCACCATCCAAACCCATGAACGTTGCCACCTAGAAGGACAAGGGCAGCAGACAGGTGGGAACACCACCACCTCGAAGTTCCCCTCCAAGTCACACACCATCCTGACTTGGAAATATATCACCGTTCCTTCACTGTCACTGGGTTAAAATCCTGGAACTTCCTTCCTAACAGCACTGAGGGTGTACCTACACCACATGGACTGCAGCAGTTCAAGAAGGCAGCTCACTACCACTTTCTCAAGAGCAACTAGGGATGGGCAATAAATGTTGGCCCAGCCAGCGACGCCCACATCCCATGAATGAATAAAAAAATAGAAAAACCTCTATGGAGTGTAATGCAGAGCCCTACCTGAGCAGTGCAAACATCGGAAACACATCTCAAGAATGCCAATGGTCTGTTCGATGATGGATCATTTCGATCTATGCACTACATTATACCTGCTCCGAGGCACTCTGAGGACGACGGACAGGTGTCACGAACCATGATTTGAGCAGGTACCCCTTATCCCCAGAGCCAGCCCTGTAACCGCTGAGGCCCTTCAAATAAATGAGGTGCCTGGGAGTGGCTCCGGATGTATGAGTCATGGGAACTCCCAAGGTACCTGGCACAAACATACATGATGTGCTTCTGATGATCATACACCAGCCAAACGTTCAGGGAGTGGAACCCTTTCCTGTTAATGAACATCAGGGGCAGCTGCCATGGAGCTCTCAAAACCACATGCGTGCAATCAATTGTACTGTATAATCTAGGGAAGCCTGAGGTATCTACAAGCCCCAGAAGTCTAGCAGCCTGGCTAGCTTCGAGAGTGAACTTCACATAATAATGAGCCTTACTATAGGGGGCACCTCTCACCTCCTTGATACATTATGTGCTGAGGGCTGAGAGATGCTCCACTGGTCCCCATAGATCCCTGGAATAACTTGTAGGCAAAAAAAATTGAGCATGGCAGTGACCTTCAGGGGCCTCCCAGTCCATGGAGTGTTACATCCTCCTGCAGAATGTGGCAGATATGATCCACTACATCTCTTGACAAGCACAGACATGAGTGGCATTGTCGATTGCTCATCTATAAGAAAGTCTTCTCTAGTAAACCCTTAGTTGTGCAAGTCACCTCCATGGGATGAGTCTAACCTCCTTATCCTTTGGGTTTTGTTGGGGCTCCCTTGTACCATGGACCTCTTCTCGAAGCTGGGCTTGGTGGTGCTGGGCCCTTCGCCTCCTCCTCAATCAGTTTATTGCCAAGGTGGTAGCATTGAGTGCAGGCTCCATTATTCAATCCTCCTCCTCTGTGTGGAGTGTTATATGCAACAGATTTATGAACATGGGGCAAATGTAGTAGATCTCCCACTCGCAAACAAAGTCAATGTTGTGCCCTGCATCTGCACCACTAGTATTTCTCTGATACAGCCTTGCAACTGAGGCACACACTCACAGGTCTAGGTGACCATGATGCCAAGCCTCATACTTGACATCTCAATCCCACAGAGGTTGGAAGAGGCGTGGATACATTCATGAAAAGTGCCACCTTACCAAAGGCACTCCTACAATCTATAATATGGTATGCTGATTAAGCTTAACTTGCACTTCAGCAATGACCAGATGCCCTTTGGTCTGTTATCCATGTCAATTGCAGAAAGCACATTCGAGGCTTTCATTGATGATCTAGCAGATATGCAGCAGCTGTGCTTCCTTAACGCTCCTGCACTTTCCATTCCCACATACCTCTCTGCTAAAGCTCAAATGGAACGGCTGTATTGTGAAGCCAAAGACTCCTGCAGTCTCTTGAAGCGCAAAGAAAGGCAATGGCTCCAATTGCACCTTCTCAACTAAGTCTTCCTCTTTTCTCTCTGTTCTGGATCTATTTGTGTTGTGGCTCTAAGCAGCTTGAGGGGGCCCACTGAAAGGGTCCCTTAGTCCAGCTGTGGGCTCCTCTCAGATTGACTCAGACCCCTCCAGAGCAGATTCTTTTCCAGTTTCAATTTCAAACTGGGCAACCATTTTTGTTTTGACCCTGCTCCTATCAGTGTTCAGGTCTCAGCAATCTTCCTGGAACCCCACGATAAGCAGGTAGAGATGCTTCCAGTTACTCTCTAGCCTCCCCCAGTGATCCTGGATCCCATTGTAATTGTAGTGGGCATTCCAGCCCTGCCCCTTGAACCCATCACTGTAGATGTCCCCATGCCCCATACAGACCTCACCATTTTGAGGTTGTATTCACTGTCCTGCCCCAAGAGAACTTTGAATATCTCCCCATTATTACTTTTTCCCCATTTACTGTCTGCAGGTGCCTCCCCTAACCATGACCATCCCATCACAAAATCAGAATTACCTGGAAAAACTCAGCAGGTCTGGCAGGATCGGCGGAGAAGAGTTGATGTTTCGAGTCCTCATGACCTTCCACAGAACTACGAACATCCCATCTGCAGCCCAGAACTATGCCAAATAAGCCCATGGCCACCAACAGCAAGACCATGACCACACCCTGTGCCTTATCCCAGTTAAGCACAAAGGCCTTGTCCCTCCCTGGAATAGGACTGGATGAAGGAAGAATTGTTTAAAGCCGGCTGGGAAACTAGACTAAGGGGAAGGTCAGTGGATGAGCAGTGACAGCTATTTAAGCAGATATTTCATAATGCTCAGCAAAAATTTATCCTGGTCAAAAAGGACTCAATGAGAATGATGAGCCACCGTGGTTAACAAAGGCAGTCAAGGAGAGTACCCAATCAAAAACTAAGGCACACAAAGAGGCAAAAATCTAGTGATAGGCCAGAGGATTGGGAATCTTTTTTTAGGAACCTGCAGTGGACTAAAAAGCTAATAAAGAGGGAAAAAATTATGAAAGTAAATTGGCAAGAAATATAAAAACAAACAGCAAGAGCTTCTATGGATATGCAAGAGAGTAGCTAAAGTTAGCGTGGGACCCTTGGAGGGTGCGACTGGAGAATTGATAACAGGGAACAGGGAAATGGCACATAATTTAAACCAATACCTTGCATCGGTCTTCACAGTGGCGGACACTAGAAACATTCCAAAGATATCAGGTAAGCAAGGGGCTAATGGGAGAAAAGATCTTGCAACAGTCTCTATCATGAGGGACAAAAGTATTTGAGAAACTAATGGGACTAAAGGCAGACAAGTCACCAGGACCCAACGGTCTGCATCCAATGGTTTTAAAGGAAGTGTCTGCAGATATAGTGGAGGCATTGGTTGAAATCTTCCAGAACTCACTGGGTTCCAGGAAGGTCCCAGTGGATTGGAAAACCGCTAATGTAGCGCTCCTGTTCAAGAGAGAGAGGCAAAAAGCAGGAAACTATAGGCCAATCAACTTAACATCTGCTTTGGGAAAATGCTAGAGTCCATTATTAAGGAAGAAATAGCAGGACATTTAGAAAAGCTTAACACAATCAAACAGAGTCAATGTGGTTTTGTGAAAGGGAAACCACGTTTGACAAATTTGCTAGAGTTCTTTGAGGATATAACAAGCAGAATTGATAACGGGGAAGCTGGTAGATGTAGTGTATTTGGATTTCCAGAAGGCATTTGATAAGGTCCCACATAAAAGGTTATTGCACAAGAGATCACTGTATTGGGGGCAATGTATTAACATAAATTGATGATTGGTTAACACACAGAAGACAGAGTTGGGATGAATTGGTCTTTTTCAAGTTGGAAGGAAGTAACTAGTGGAGTGCCACAAAGATCAGTCCTAGGGCCTCAATTATTTACTATCTAAATCAATGACTTGGAAGAGGGGGCAGAGTGTAATGTATCCAAATTTGCTGATGAAACGAAAATAGGTGGGAGGGTATGTTGTGATGAAGACATGAAGAATCTGCAAGGGGGTATAGACAGGTTGAGTGAGTAGGCAAAAACTTGACAGATGCCGAATTTAATGTAGAAAAGTGAGAGGTCATACACTTTGGTAGGAAAAATCCAAAAGTAGACTATGATTTATATAGAGAGCGACTCCAAAAAAGTGCAGCACAGAGAGATCTGGGTGTTCTTGTGCATGAAACACAAAAAGTTAGCATGCAGGTAAAGCAAGTAATTAAGGCAAATGGAATTTTGGCCTGTATTGCTAGGTTGGAGTTTAAAAATAGGGAAGTTTTGTTACAACTGTACAAGGTGTTGGTGAGGCTGCACCTGGAGTCCCATGTACAGTTAGTCCCCATATTTAAGAAAGGGTATACTGGCATTGGAGGCAGTTCAAAAGAGATTCACTAGGCTGATTCCTGGGGTGAAGGGTTTGACTTATCAAGAACGGCTAAACAGGTTAGGCCTTTATTCATTACAGTTTAGAAGAATGAGGGGGTGATCTTCTTGAAACGTACAAGATTCTGAGGGGATAAAAGCAAAAAACTGCGGATGCTGGAAATTCAAAACAAAAACAAAAATACCTGGAAAAACTCAGCAGGTCTGGCAGCATCTGTGGAGAGGAGCACAGTTAACGTTTCAAGTCCGCATGACTCCAACAGATTCTGAGGGGGCTTGACAGCGTAGTTATTGAGAATATGTTTCCACTAGTGGGGGAATTGCGAACAAGACGACATAGTTACAGAGTAAGGGGACACTCATTTAAACTGAGATGCCAAGGAATTTCTTCTCTCAGAGAGTAATGAACGTCTGGAATTCTCTACCTCAGAGTTGTGGAGGCTAAATCACAAAGTGTATAAAAGAGGAGGTAGATAGATTTTTAAAATATCGGGGAGCTGAGGGCTTTGTGGAGCTGGCACAAAAGAGGAATGAAGCCTGGGGCAGATCAGCCATGATCTTATAGAATGGCAGGGCAGGTTTGAGGGGACAAATGGCCTTCTCCTGCCCCTATTTCTTATGTTCTTATGAACCGGAAACCCGACCTGCCATCAGCCCATCATGAACATGGTGAAGGGAAAATTCCAAACTGATTTCCCACAGATGGAAGTCGGATTCTTGGCCTCTCACTGAATTTTCCACTCCTGCCACAGGCGGGAATGGGAAATTCCATCCACCATCACCAAATATGGCTGCTTCTTGTTCAACATCTATTCATCTTCAGAGAGGACTGTACAATACTTATACAATACATTAAAATCCAACATAAAATGGGGATAATGGTTATGTATTAGACTAGGAAACCAGAGGTTGGACTAATAAGTGAGGGCAAACCAAGTTCAAATCCCAGTATGCCAATTGGAAGAATTTGATCACGAAAATGTTGGATTGTCATAAAAACCCATTTGGTTCACTAATGCCCTTTAGGAAATAAAATCTGCCATCCTTACCTGGTCTGGCCAATGTGTGACTGCAGACCTGCAGCAAGCGGTTGAGTCTTAACTGCCCTTTGAAATGGCCTAACAAGTCACTCTTATAGTGAACACTGCGGCTCACCACCAACTTCTCGAAGACAGTTAGGGATCAGCAATAAATGCTGGCCTCGTCACTGATGCCCCACATCCTGTGAATAAATAAAACTCCAAAAGCCAATGTTGTTGACTTTTAATTGCCCTTGAAGCTGCCTGGCAAGCAACTTAAAAGCAAGCAAATGCCGGTGATACCGACAACCAGAAACGGATTTTTTTTTAAATAATTGAGGAGTCACACAAGATATGGTAAAACAATATTTTATTCCACTTTGCTTACCAGGATTATTTTCATTGACACTTGAATCATTAGCAAGTATGTGAATACAAGTTGCAAATGATTACAGCCATTTACTGCTAGCAGTTGGAGTAACTTTAAATAAACTGCTGTATTTTTTTTAATAAATAGAAATTAAAAAAGGTAAAAAGGAAGTGAGGGAAGAATGGGTGGGGATGGTGGGCTAAGAGAAGGGGCACGTAGCAACAAATTGTTCAGCAGGGATTTCGGCAAAAATGATGCCAGGGTAACTGAATGGTCAAACTTCACCAAACGAATTTTGGACTTGTTTTGCATTTCATTCCATTGTTTTTCCTGTTTCCCTCAGGCACCAGATGCATCAGATTTGCAAACAATTCCAATTAATACATCATCATCATCATTACAAAGGGTGCACAGATCAATTCGTGACTGGTGGGGCATCTCCACTCAGGGTTTCAAACTCCCCAAGCATTAAATAGTAGTGTGTTGCCACTTCAGAATATGACCCGAGGCTGCATACTGTGGCGCTGCAATGTTTCTTTCTGTGCAGTACAGAGACGAGCAAGCAGCTGTGTGCTCCAGCCTGTAAAAGCGACTCAAACAGACGTGTGGTTCCTGCAACAGTCTCCCATCCTGAGACCAGTTCAGCGTCTTCCCCTTCCTTGTCTGCACTGGTACAAAATGAACTGAATGAAGTCTACCCCTTAATTGAGCCTCAGCTTGACAAGATTTAGTCCACACATTCATATACACACGCTTTATGCATATGTTTAGAAGCTTTCTTTGTGCAGTGATAGCAAGAGGAAGGACAACTTTGGTAGTATGGTTCCCATTTTGAGGGTTGGGAAGTGTGGAATTGGTTATGTTGCCTCAATGATGCTCTCACTCTGAGAACAAGAACTTGCCAAAACTCCATTAGTTATCTGCCCAGAGAGGATTGGAGAACGAGAAGGGCAGAGGAAGAACATTTTAAGGCGTCTTGACTGAAATAATTGCATAAGATCAAAGAAAACTCAGGAATTTTGGGTGGAAAGTTAATCGCCAGCCCATAGATCGACACATCAAAATAGCTGCTATTATACTGTGCAAGACTTGGTGGTTAACTGGAATTCAAGATTAGTCTCCAGGATATTGCTACAAGCAAACCTGTTGACACTGATCGAGGTATTAAATAAATTTTGTATTTTACCCATTTCTTTGAACACTCTTGTATTCTAATTATGAAAATATTGTAAATAGAGACAAGGGAAGGAGGGCTGTTTAACCAGCAGTCAGCAATCATCCAAATCAGGCATGCTTGCTTTTCGATTGACTGTAGAAAGGGATGCGTTAAGGGTGGGCCTGTTGGGCAACCAATGATGGAAGCGCAGAAGCTGGGTGGTTGGAGGTCATCTGATGAAATCACCTGGAATATGTCCTACCCGAGTTGGAGATCCTGTGCAAAAGCTACGCTAGAAATGCCAGCTCAGGGGGAGCAGGCCTGGTATAGCTGGTGAGAAAATCTCAGCTAGAATCAGTGAAGGTATAAACCATTTAAAGGACACTTCTAGCAGGTCAGATTTTAGAGTTGGCACTGACTGTAAACTTGTGACATTCAATGTGAAATAAAGCCAACAATAGTGCAGTGTTCTCTCAGTACTGGGAGTGCCAGCCTAGATTTTTGCGCTCAAGTCTACGTGAAGAATATGTATGTAAGCTATGAAGAGCTGATTCCCCAATCTTGCTCTTTGTCTGTGAGTTACCGAGTCCCATGGCTCTTCTTGTCCTCGTCCCACTTTTGGTGGCAGAAAAAGTTTATATTTTGAAAAATTAATACCATGCTTTAAGTGGAAGCTCAAGAGTGAAAGTAATTGTTTCTTGTTGTATGAAAGGTCAAGTGCAGTTTTGATCTGAACTGGCACATTGTAGGCATGGTTGAGAAACCTGCATCATGCAGCAAGTTACATTGAGAGGTACAAGACAGGGTATATTTAAGTCAGAGGGAGATAAGATTAACCAGACTAATGTTGACTGTGTAGAATAAATCCTTCTAGCCTAGTCTTTCTGCTGTATACGAATGGAAGCTCAAAGCACCATTGTTCACAGACAAGCATTATGTACTTGGGCAAAAACAAAAAGCTGAGAACCGACCCATCAGGGATAAAGCTTTGATTGGTGATATTAATCAGATCCCATGATGATCGTCTAAAAGCACCCTCATAATATTTATGATCTTAGTGAGTGGCAGCTTAACTGTTGTAGCTGTGCAAAGGAATAACGATCCGCTGAAGTACACAGGAGACAACAGAAAACTGCTGGAGAAATAATGAGAATACACAGGTACAAGCAAGGCACCTGTCTAGACATGAGGTTTCCTATCCTCTGGTATCTCAACACAGTCTGGGGAGTAGTGGGTGAAGAAAGCACATTTAAATATTACACGCTACTCACCTTTTAATTTACTAATTTGGTTGTAATCATAGCTTTTACTGATACCTTTCATTCTTTACAGTACCTTACTGAAAATAAAGGTTGGAGCTAAAAATTATTTTAATGATGATAGTGAGGGAAAAGGGTAGAAGTGCTGGTGTTGCTATCTTTATGCTTTGTTGACTACTTCTGAATGCCAGTGTGCCTCTTGTTGGTGGTGGTTTTGGGCCATGTGTTCAATTTCACTATAAACTACGTTAAAACTAGATTGCGTCTTCACTATATACCATAACCATAAATACACCAGTGCCATTCTCCCCAGTTTCAACAACAGCTATCTTCATGGCTTCTTTGGACTAACCATGTCAACACTTGGCAAGTTGTCAGTTGTTTCTGTGCTGTACATCCACACCCATTATGGAATTGGTCAACAATGGACAAACCTTCTTTCAATTGGGACCTAAAAACCAGTAGGAGAAAGATCCTTATCATAACTGTGTCAGATCAGAAGCTGAACCCAGAGGTGAACACACACTGCACCAGCCCATGGAACCACTTTGTCTCTAACCTTCATGTGTTGCAATTGACAAAAAAGCTACGATCTCAGACTTGGATGGCCAGCAGTTGAGGAGAACCCCGATGCTGGGGTGGGTAATGAGGCAGTATAGGATGTAGTGGTTCAGATGGCACAAAGCACAAAACCAAGACTTGAGAATTTTACTAAGGTTACCTCAAATCCTCAGACAAAATGCAAGTCCACTATGCTGGCAACACATTAATGCACAACCTTCTTACTGATATATCCAGCAATAAGCAACAGACTCCTGTGATTGAACCGTCAACAGACAAGTGCTATCAGAATGGAATGATGCAAGAAATATCAGTGTCAAGGTTATAGGATTTAATTATAAATGCCGAGAACAATATTCCATCTTAACAATGTGTTCACTTTTTACCTTATTTGATAGGGTAAGTCATTGTTATTGGTTACATTTGTTTTGTAGTCTAAAGTATTAAACTTTGTGGGACGATGGGAGGGGGGGTGTTTTGATCAGATGCATTAAATTTCTGCAGACAGGTGATTGTACCTCATTTGGTAAAAGCATCGAGGTGTTTGTAGATTGTTCCTTGTGTGCAAAGCCAAGCTCAAATGTAATCTCTGGTCCAGGAAGTCTGGACTGCATTTGAACACCAGTTTGAGATCCAATGCCTCCAAAGGAGGTTGTTAGCATAAGTTACTGATCACTAGTTTTCCCAATGGACGACCTGAAGCAACAACGAATCAATCAAAGCACGTATTGAAGAAACTGGTGTGGCATTTAAGATATATGAAAATAAAATATGTTCACACACCAAAAACATTGGCATGACTGGATGAAGTCAACAAAAAGAGTTCACTCTGAGCTCTGGCCTTGCTTGAAATAAAAAGCAAATATGCTCTGGCCATTATGGAAAGATGCCAAGCCATTTAAACTCGCGAGATTGTCAGCTGAGGAAATGGCCTCGATTACTGAAGTACAACCTGCAGATGTAAGATTCAGTTTCCTATCGATTTAAATCATCTGGGAAACTAACAGTCAATCTGGGGGCCTCAATCATCCATGGTGTAAGACAGAAATTGGAAGTCATGGCTTTCCCAAGACAAGGGACATGTCAGCACCTTTGTACATCACTTTTCCATTAACTCAAAGGTTACATTTTCAACCTTTCCCACCTGATTTGTTCATGTTGTCAGGTTGGAAGTATGCACTGTGCAACATTTCACCACAAATGACTTCTGGGGAAACCTTGAGCAACCACATGCTCATCCAACAACTTTCAGAGAGAACATAACAAGGCATATTTAGATTAGAACCATATGGGCATCATGATGATAGAACAATACATTATTATAGTACTAGTCAAACATAAGTGCTGCATTCATAATGCCAGTATCTTTAAAGCAGTTTTTACCCATTTTTTTTGACAAATGTCCACAACTGTAAATCAATGCTCCACTGAACGACCACTCTTCACAATGCTGCACTATGGACAAAGGGTCCTGTATGTGCCATTTCAGTTTCTCTACCTGTGGGTGGTCGTCAAGAGGAGTCAGGATAGTTGCCCACAAAAAAACCAGCTCTCCACCCTCCCACAGAACCATGTTGTTTTACTTTAACATGGTTCTCTGACCTGCTGTACAGAAGCCAGAGCAGGAAGCACTGATTCCAACTCATTCCCCAACTCCTGCAAGGGGCAGGCCACAATTGGCCTGGAGCACATCCCGCAACTAGGCTCCCAAAGGCTGTGGTTGGAGGGGGGGGGAAAACAGAAGTACGTACACATTGTCCTCTGGGCTGTATCAGAACACCACTGCTAGAAAGCAGTGGGGAAGAAGTTTACAATTCACAGATTGCGCAACTAGTTAATACTTGGATGCAATTATTAGTTTAATTCTCCACACCAGGTCAAACCTTTTGGTTTCAAAATATTTAGTTCACTTATCTTCTGTATCTTCAGAGATTTTTTTTGAATGAAAAGTGAGAGGGAGGAAGGAAAAAGAACTTAGATTGATCAAATTTTTAGTATGAAAATAACAGGAACCATTAATCTTGAATGAAACATGTCCTTGTCATCTTAGCAGGCTTAATCCAGTGTAACATATCCCCAGCTGCTACTGCATGCTGTGCAGATCAAATCCAACTGGACAATATAAATAATATTTTTTATAATTAATTATAATTAAAAAAATGAAGAGTGCCAAAAAAATGAATGCTTTTTATCTATACTGGTAGATGGTACTCTTTGATTAGGTCCAACACAGGTAGGCAGCAATACTGAATTCAAGACCACCTGTGCAACACATGTAAGCAGCAGTGCTGGAGACAGTGCACCTATAAGCTACAGAAGCAGAGATCACCATTTCCTAAAGCTGCTGCACCAAAATTTAAGTGTCCACATTTTAAAACACTGGTTCTTTCAGACACAATATTTCAGAGATTAAATTTGAAAGAAATTTACATTTTTTGGAAGTGAGGGAGGGGGAAGGAAATGAATAGGAGCCTCACATCAAATTAAGTTCATGAATGACCAACGATCATTCACTTTCAGCCTCTAAGTGATCAGTCGAGAGCATTTTCCCTGTATTCAGTTTTATTGGCAGATCTGGGGCCGCTGTGAAGGGGAGAGGTTCAGACTAAAATCAAATAGCTAAACAATACCTGAGCCTGCACAATGTGTAGTCAAAAAAATAGCATACATAGGTAGGCATTATATGGTAACTTAAATTCAAACTATATTCACTTGATGCTTTGAGCTGCTCAGTAGAAACCCTGTTGCTCTCAGCAAAATGGTTTCCGCCAAATTACTGATTCTAATTTACAGTACTTCCAACTTTTTTCCTCCCCAAATACCTTAAATCTATTTCAGTAGCAAAGCTTAAACATCTTACTTTTCTGAACTGTCTGATTATTCCGGGGAGCCTAACCAAAAGAATCCAACAACCTTCCAACTTAAAGGGAAGACTTGAGGGATTCAGAAACTTCATATCATTTCAAAGCAACTCTATTCTATAACGTCATTGCACATATTCTGTTTGGCAAACATGGGAGGTCATAATCTGTTTCAGTAATGGGGATTTGCTCCCTGCTCTTCACCCCTCCAAGGAGGGAATCAAATTGTGCAGTTATTGGGAATTGACTGATTCCATTTGATTGGGAAGGGTGGGCAGCTAACAATTCTGGTGGCATATGTTGGCTGGTTGATGCAAACATGCAGCCATGGATGGCATGAAGTCAATCTGCAAAACCATGATCTAGGTACATTTGCTCCACCCTCATCTCTTACTAGGATCTCAGTCTGAAAGCCCAGCATCTGCACTGTTTCAGGTTTTGATCCCTAACTGTTTTCTCCCCATCTCACCATGAGACTAGCAACAATGCCCATAATTTCATCGCTACAAATCATCTCAAAAAGAAGTGCAATTTGGTCTTCTATTCCAGTCCAAATCTCTGTTCTGCCTTGGTATCTCTATAACCAACAGTGCGTCTCACTTTTCTGACCCTTTGCGATGCCGACGGAAACTCGATATGTTCTCGTTCAGTGCACAGATCCTCCTGGAGAACTCCTCAAATCCTTCAGCGTCGAGTTCAGCCAGAACTTGGGCATCGCTCTCCACTGCCACAGCATGATCAATGGGAATGCAGAATCCTTCCAGTTGCTCTTCCGAGCTGAAGCCCGTGGCTTCCATTCCTATGATTTCCTCGGCCCGTTCAACGGAGCAGAAGGTGCCACCACCCATGGGGTGGCTTAAATCACCTGAAGGGGGACTACTAGTGCTGCTTGCATGTGCGTTAGGCAAAGTCATTCCATTCACTTCAGATGACAGCTCAGTGATAACCTCTTGTGCCTGGGCCACTTCATAAACAATGCCATTTTCATTGCTGTGAACTCCATTCTTAAAGCCATCGCACACATCCTTCTCCTGGTCTCCAGCTTTGAAGGAGTCATCTGAAACTACTAGTGTTGAAGTAGTACAGACTTTATGGTCATCTTTTGGTTGTGCCTCGAGGGTTATAGCATGAGTCATTGCTGCATTGTAGCTGGGGGGCAGATCTTCTTCAGAGCTCCCATGTGACTTCCTCCAAGCCCTTTCTGGAGAAGCAATGGGTCTGCTGTGAAACAGCATATCTGAACCTGCAGATGTGGTAGTTGTTCGCCTTCGAGGCACAGGAATGGCAGTGGATAGAGGCCGATCACTTCATAAGAAAGAAAGAAAGAAATCAATTAACTTGGAATGCATAACATTACAGGAAATAGTTTCTCCATACTAACACAACAACAACTTGCATTTATCGAGCACCTTTAACATAGTAAAACATCCTAAGGCACTTTACAGGAGCAAAGTTTTACATAAGCCACAGGAGATGATATTAAACTAAGCTTTGTCAAAGAGACAGATTTTAAGAAGTGTTTTAGAAGGAAGATAGAAAGGCAGAGAAATTTAGACAGGAATTTCCAGAGCTGAGTGCTCAGGCAGCACCACCAATGGTAAAGCAATGAAAATTGGGGATGTGCAAGAGGCAAGAATTAAAAGGAGCGCAGAGGTCTTGTAGGATTCTGGGCTGGAGGTGGCGAGGCTATGGAGGGTTTTGAATGCATGGATGAGATTTTTAAAATCGAGCTGTTACCAGACTGGGGGAGCACAGGGATGATATGTAAATAGGACTTTTGTGCAAGTTAGGATATGGAAAGCTGAGTTTTGGATACAAAGCCATTTCTACCCATATATAAGTACACTGTTAAAACAATAGTTGGGCTATTCAAAAGTAGCTAACCGTATTACACCATTGTCTTGTAACGGCATTAGAGAAACAACAGTAGACACTTTCCCAATTAGATGCTTTCTTGCACTCCAGCAAGAGACATTTTTCAATGCATGGCTATCCCAGATGGTTGTGACAGGTCTTAATTAAAAGTTCAAAGTTTTAATTCAAACTTCAAAGTTGTAATAAAGCGTTTTTGCTATCTTGTGAATTCTGGGATGACATCCATCTCCATTGCAGTGCCTCACTTAGGCAAGCATTTGAGGGAGAAGGGAATAGATGGTTATGAAATTAGATTTGGATGAGAAAAGATGGGAGAAGTCTTGAGTGGGCAATAAACACTGACATGGACAGAAAGGGTATGTGCTATATTAACATACGCAATCACTGCCCAGCAAGAGGAGAAAGGTAGAAATCCCACAGACTGGCAGATTGCAGAGAGGGAAATACAGATAAAGGCATGGAGAAACAGTAAGATAACATTAATGTCATTTGGCTGTCTCTACAGCTTGAGTAGGAAACCTGAAACCTACTCCCAGGCAGTACATATGACTTATACAAATGGATGGAGTTCAGAATTCATTTTCAATACACGTTTGCCCTCTTCTCCAACTTAATCTTTTCTCAAAAGATTGGGAAGCACTTGGCAAGCCCCTCTGATATCTTGGTGCAGTTTAGCCACATGTGTTATTGGGCAGGAATGGATGGTTGAGGTACACTCGAATGCTCACTTTCTGGCCCGAGTGTTGCCTTCTCAGGCAAAATTGGCTGATCAGTCGATCTGGAACTGATTGTTTGCCCAATTGGCAGGGTTCAGATTATGAACTGAATATTTCCCATTCTACTCTATCAGTCTTTTCACCCTAGGACCTTCAAACATGTTTCGCGCAATGCCCAAGGCCGCTGTGGTTTCAAATCAAAATTTTACATACTCGCCAATTTTTTTCCTCCAAGAGATATATTTAATCCAGAGCAAGATCTCCATGCAGACACATCCAAACCATGTCAGCTAAGATGATCTTATTCAAACTGAGCTTTTGGTAGTATTTTTTTGTCACAATCTTTGGCAAAGGGTTTTGACGGAAATTGTGTTTTTTTAGTTTCTTGTTCAGTGGTCTACATAACTTCAAAATTATGAGACAAAAACTATGTTTTTAAAATATATATATAAACCTCTGAGATCAGGCACACCAAAGTCAATGGTTCTAACTGATCAAATATCTTCCTGTAAATCACAGAAGTTAACCAGAATCAGATGAAGATATATCATTCTCATTTTAAATAGATTCAATGTTACTGAATAACAAAAAATTTCACAGCATTTGCAGACGAGTTTTCAAAAAAGTTATCTTGCCTATACATTTTACTTTCAAGTTGCCTAATTTGGACTATTATAATTTGATGTTAAATTGTGCAAGTATTACCTTCTACATCCTGATGAGATGTAACTTGGCCCGAAACATTAACTCTGATTCTCTCCAAAGGTGCTGCCTAACCTGCTGAGTTTTGCCAGCAATTTTTGTTTATTACTTTCTATGATGTTGTGTTAAATTTCCATAATTCAAACTAATAAATAATTTAAATTTCTTTTGAGTACAATAACGACTTAGCATAAACAAGAGTAGGCTACAGATCCACAGCGAAGGCATTATAAGCAAAGCAAAATGGAGGGGTGTTCACAACATGCACACTTGTATTGTGCAGTTTGCCCATCAAAACATGAGATGTGTCTTTAATATTTCATTCCGTGTAACAAAAGAGTGGAATACTGGTGGGTTAAGTGGTCACTGGAAATGAAAGTAATCTGAGGTGATCAAATATAAAGAAAAAATTATATATGGAGCCTTTAATGACTTTAGGGCATTGCCAAGTGTAATACACACAAAGTGTCTTCACTTTTGTAATGTAGGCAACATTCAGCCAAATAATTCACAGCAAACCCCCACAAACACCAGTGAGATACATGACAAGATTACGTATTTTTATTTGTTCATTGGATGTGGTCGCAAGCAAGGACAGAATTTATTGCCCATTGTATAATGCCTTGAACTGCTGCAGTCCGTGTGGTATATGTACACCAATGGTGCTGTCAGAAAGGGAGTTCCAGGAATTTGATCCAGTGATAGTGAGGGAACAGCGATATAGTTCCAAGACAGGATGGTGTGTGACTTGGAGGGGAACTTGTAGGCGGTGTTCCCCTGTATCTGCTGCCCTTGTCTTTCTAGGCAATAGAGGTAAATGGAAGATACAGTTGAAGGAGTCTTGGGGAGTTGTAGCAGTACATTTGTAGATGGTACACATTGCAGCTACGGTGCATTGGTAGCAGTGGCAATGAATGCTTTGATGTTAATGGAAAAGATTCATATTGGCCAAGTTACCTGTTCTCAGAAATAGTGCCATAGGACCTTTTACCTCCACCTGAGATAATAGACGGAGCCTCCACATCCCATCCGAAATATGGCACCTCTGAAACTGCAGTACTCCCTCAGTACTGCATCATGAATGTCAGCCCACATTTAGTGCTAAGGTATTTGGCATGAGACTTAACTTCCAATCTTCTGATCTAGAAGTAAGTGCTACCTATTGAGCCAAGGCTAACACCATGAAGTGTATTACACTACAAGCACTATTGGTGCAATAATAAAACATATAAGGTTTCATGTTTTATATTTCTCATAGCATACTGGTATACATAATGCTAAACAAGCTTTTAAGATAAGTGCACACATTTTCACATTGCAATTTACGGTGGAAGCCGATTTAACACACGTAATTAAACAACATAGACCAACTCGTCGCTGAACCCCACCACTATTATTTAAGTAAAGACTCGGGGTATTAAACACCAATCTTATGCAACAAAGTCTTTAAACCGGAATCAAATCTTAAAGGCAATATCTTGGCTTTCCAACAGCATGATTACAATGGCTCTTTAGGTATTATACAGAGAAACCCCAGGTAAGGTAAGTTGTTAATGAGTTAGAGCACAAGGGGCTATTATCACAAAATGGTAGTATAGGATTGAGCCAATTTTTCCATAGAAATTCTCAACCTCAGCCAAGATGTCAGACTAGAAAACAAGACCTACCACCTTTTGGGAGGGGTGGGGGAGAAAAGAAAAACTGTATATAAAATTAATTGAGCCACACCCTGTTTCAACTAAGTAGTAATTATAAACACTGCTGCCAGACAGCAGGTTTCAGGTTTCGTACTTAGTCACAGAAAACAGAAACAAAATTTTAGGATAACCTTCACCTAAAAAACAGAATAACTAACAAAAACTCCGGTCAGGGAGGATAAGATGCAATAGTAGAGGAGACTTTAAGAGAATGGCCTTTTACAGCCAACTTTTCTTCTTATAAAATTCAACAGGAAGCTTCTTCAGTACTGTATTGGTCATTTATCCCTGGTCTTAATGGGATCTTGCTTTGTGCAAAGTAGCTACTGTATTTACTTACTGAAAGGTCTCTTGCACTTCAAAGTAAGTCACTGTATGTGAAGTGCTTTTGAGATGTTTGAGAAATGTGATAAAGCACTGTATCAATGCAATGTTTTCTGACATTCAGATACACATTTTTCAACCCTGCAACTGGCAGCTCCCCTACTTATTTAAACAAATATTGACAGAACACAACTTACACAGTTGAAGAAACATTAAGAGAATGATGTATTGTGCACGTAATAATGTGCTCTGTATAAAAGCACACTCTGTAATACCCTATTTTATTAGTAAACGATTAACGCATTCCATTCAACTCTCAAAGGAGTTGACAGCAGTTTGGACACGAGAAAGTGAAGCACAAGAAAAGGTCATTCAGTTCATTGCTCCAGCACAAGAAATGACAGAGCAGAGGTGAGCCCTGTAACTGCTGCAGGAAGAGTTGGAAAAGTGTGGAACCATCACAAAGAGTTAGGGTGGATGGGGAGCTGACAGAAAGGACAGCACAGCTTCTCTGAATATTGGCACTTCAACTGCCTGCGGACATGACCCAACAATGAGCCTCAACATGCATCTCAAGAGAGGCTTCGTGAAGCTCTGCACTTACACAAAAGAAGTAACTGCTTTGTGTGACGGGAAAAGACAACTGGACAAGGCAAAACATTAACAGAGAGTTAAAATTGCAGAGATATTTTACAACAGAGAAACAGACCATTTGGTCGAATAGGTTCATGTCAGTTTTCGTTCCAAAGGAGTGCTCTCTCACCTTATTTCATCTCACCCCAAAAACATATCTACGAGTCCCTTTTTCCCTCATGTACTTACCAAGCTTCCCCTTAAATACATCAATGCTATTATCAGGAGAAACAAATTATGATCAAGGGAGGTATTTTCAAGCAGAGCTTTTCTATGCAAAGAGCTGTGCAATAATTTATATCTGGAGCTCACTGAATTGAATGATATAAATGGGCTCAAGCAAAACGGAAGGGTACAGAGGTGAACAACAAAAGTATTTCCAAGTTTTTTTTCATTCAAGGGATGTGGGCTTTGCTGGCTAGGTCAGCATTTATTGCCCATCCCTAATTGCCTTGAGGTGAGCTGCCTTCCTGAACCACTGGAATCCATGTGGTGTAGGTACACCCACAGTGCTATTAGGGAGGGGGTTCCAGGATTTTGACACAGCGACAGTGAAGGAATGGCGATATATTTCCAAGTCAGGATGGTATGTGGCTTAGAGGGGAATTTCCAGTTGGTGGTGTTCCCATGCATCTGCTGCCCTTGTCCTTCTAGGTGGTAGAAGTCGTGTGTTTGGAAGGTGCTGTCTATGGGGCCTTGGTGAGTTTCTGCAGTGCATCTTGTAAATGATATACACTGCTGCTACTGTGTGCCAATAATAGAATGAATGTTTGTGGATGGGGAGCCAATCAAATAGGCTGCTTTGTCCTGGATGGTGTCAAGCTTCTTGAGTGTTTTTGGAGCTGCACTTGTCCAGGCAAAGGGAGAGTATTGCATCACACTCCTGGCTCGTGCCTTGTAGATGGTGCACAGGTTTTGGGGAGTTAGATGGTGAGTTACTTGCCATAGAATTCCTAGCCTCTGACCTGCTCTTGTAGCCACAGTACTTATATGGCTAATCCAGTTCAGTTTCTGGTGAATGGTAACCCCCAGGATGTTGATAGTGGGCAATTCAATGATGGTAATGCCATTGAACGTCAAGGGGCAAAGGTTAGACTCTCTCTTGCTGGAGATGGTCACTTGTGTGGCGCAAATGTTACTTGGGCCCTCATCAGCCCAAGCCTGAATGCTGCATTTGGAGGATGCTGTATCTGAGGAGTTGTGAATGGTGCTGAACATTGTGCAATCACCAGCAAACAACCCCACTGCTGACTTTATGATGGAAGGAAGGTCACTGATGGAGCAGCTGAAGATGGTTGGACACTACCCAAAAGAATTCTTGCAGTGATGTCCTGGAGCTGAGGTGACTGACCTCCAACAACTATAACCATCTTCCTTTGTGCTAGGTATGACTCTAACAAGCGGAGACTTTTCCTCCCGATTCCCATTGAATCCAGTTTTGCTAGGGCTACTTGATGTCAAGGACAGTCACTCTCACCTCGCCTCTTTAATAAAGTGATTTTAAAGTAGCAATGGAAATTTTCCAAGATTATGGAGGAAAATGGATAAAACTGCTGCAGGAATCTGCTCACAATGATAAAGTATTAAGTGAGATGTAGACCTTTTCACCAAAAGGCTAACAATCACTGAATATATTACCAGTGACAACAACCGATACAGCCAGCATAAAGAGACAATGTGTCTCTGTGAAGAGAGAAGGAATCAAGGGTAAAATGGTGAGCTTGATCTGTTAAACAAAAAGGACATGTTTATTGGGCACATTGACCATTTACTGATTCTACAATTGTTCTGCCCTCTTGACCCAGAGATTTTGATTTTAATGTCCCGAGTTGATTCTAATACTAACATCTTAAACCTGACCCACTCTCAACAAGACTTAAATGCAAGGACTGGATACTTACCACCTCACCATTAGCCCTTGTTCCATGAAGCTTTTCAGATTAGGCAGCGTCTGCCGGAGATCTGGTGTGGATAGGCCATGCTGGTATCTTAGCTGTAAATGCAAACAGGAGGATTTATTATTTTCTCACCGAAAAGTGCTCAAACATTGGATTTTCCCCAAATGCAATCAAATAAAGGCCATGCACAGGGGCATTTATTTACAGGCTGTTTTTCACCTGAAATCCCCTCTAATGCCTTGTTACAAAGCTTTGCTGTAGATTATGGAATGGTACCAGAAATATCACAAAAAGGCAAAAAAATACTTCACCATTCATATCATTCTCAATAGATCACATATTCAGCAGAAAATAAAGAGGCAATCCATTCCAAAAATATGCAATTGCAATTCCAAGATGAAAGCAGTATAGAACTACAAGTCTACGAGTTAGAGAAAGCAGTGAGCAAACTCTTGCAGAACTCTGGTCAGACCATGCCTCGAGCATGGTCTCCAATTCTGGTCAGAGACATAAGGAAGGCATTCAAACAGTGGAAGCAGTACACCGAAGAGTCACAAATATGATCCTAATATCAGAGGTCTGATTTAAGAGGAAGGAAAGGAAAAAATGTGGGCTTTTTCAACTATGAATCAGGTGCCTCAAAAACAAAAACGACCCAAAAGATCACTCTGAAGTAAATTGAGACACGAAAAAGAGAAAAGTTCAAACAAAAATTTTTCTTCACCCAGGGTAATTAATACGTGGAATGGAATCAGTGGAGTAGAAAGCCCTATTACTTAAAAAGAAAGGCTCCCATTTCTATCATGCCTTTCACTACCTCAGGATGCCCCAAAGTGGTTTACAGTCAACAATGTTAGAAGTGTAGTCACTGCTGCAATGCAGGAAATTCAAGCACAGCAAGGTCACACTGTGTAGTGGGTAACCATACAGTCTGAATGGATGAACTATGATGGAGCAATGATCTTTCTCACTCGCTTCCCTTTTGAAAATTCACATGGGTGTCGCTGGCAAGGCCAGCCTTTATTGCCTATCCCTAACTGTCCTTGACAAGGTGGTGGTGAACCGTCTGCTTGAAAACAACTGTCACACTTGCTGGACCATTTCAGATGACAGTTAAGAGTCAGCCACATTGCTGAGAGCCACATACTGGTCTGGCTGAGTAAGGGTAGCAATTTCCTTTGCTAAAGGACATTAGTGAACCAGTGCCAAATTTTGTTTTATGCCTTGTGAAGAGCCTTGGACCATTTTACTATGGTAAATGCACTTTAGAAATACAAGTTGTTATTGTTGATTTGACAATGAGTGATGTGTCCTTGCAACGTACACAACTGTATGATAGTGCGTAATATAAAAGTTGAAGGGTGAAACTAGGCTACAAGAGACTTAACATGAGCAACACCATGGAGGATCCACTAATTTATTTCCTGTGGTGTGCTAAATAGATATACATGTAATCTATATATATAGTATCACTCATCTTGGAGCACTCATGAGCAAAAATCATAGCCCTAGTCCAGAATTTAAGTGCATAATCCAGGCCACCTGTCAGGTCCAAGGTATCTTCAATTGTCAACAACAAGAAACAGATTAACTGGTCTCAATACTGTTTGTAATACCTTGCTGTGCAAAAATTAGCTACTGCATTTGCCTGTGTAACAAATGACTGCAATTATAGTGATTCACTGGCTGTAAAAGTGCTTTGGGACATTCTGAGAATGTGGAATGTAGGCTTGTTGGTTTGTACTTAGTGGGGTTTTTTGAAGTTACTTTCAGCAACAGCAATGTTAAAAACCAGGTTTCAGGTAATGCTGTTCTGTAAGTGGTATCCAGAGTTGCCAAACTGATGACTCTCACTATATTTTCCCACACAGATATAACACGCTTCTAATTAGGAACTTTCACCAATAGCCAAAGCAGAATCATCAACATGTCTCAAGTGCAGCAAAACCTAGCAGTGCTTTGGTAAACATAGATTCCACAGGGCTGCCTTCCATTTATCACAGCTCTTAATATACTAATGCACAGTTTACTACTCCCTTAATAATAGTTTAAAAAAAATACCTCTTCCAGTAACTTGTCTCTCCTTGTAATGCGTTTTTCTAATGGCTCCCACAGGCAATATTATCGAGACTAGCTATTGTATTGGAGTTATTTTAAACTAAAATAGTTCAAGCTTTTGGCAAAAAGTAAAAGAGTGTACTTTCAGAGTCAGTCTTCAAAATGTCTGTTGAGCAATAAAGGTCAAATAATATACATATGTTATATCTCCACTTTCTAAATTTCAGAGCCAGAGTAGCTAAAACAGCCAAACATCTGCAAACTGACTAAATAATTCTAAACACAAGCTGCATCATAGGTACAAAAACTGTCAGCAGGCTGGTTACATTTGTTAAAAAAATCTAATTGAAGTTGGTGCGCATCAGCCATAGATACAACATGCCAACCTTAAGGGGAACATAAACAAAGATACAGTTTGGAAAAACTCAGCAGGTCTGACAGCATCTGCGGAGAGAGATACAGTTAACTTTGAGTCCGAATGACTCTTCATCAGAACTAAGGAAAAATAGAAAAGAGGTGAAATATAAGCTGGTTTAAGGGGGGTGGGACAGGTAGAGCTGGATAGAGGGCCAGTGATAGGTGGAGATTGCCAAAATGACGAAGGAGGTGTTGACTGAGGGGAACATACCAGTTCTGAAGAGGAGTCATATTGGACTCGAAACGTTAACTCTGTTTCTCTCTCCACAGAAGCTGCCAAACATGCTGAGTGTTTCCATCACTGTGTTTTCAATTCAGATCTCCAGCATCAGCAATATTTTGCTTTTATTTTACTGTTATAGTGGGTTTGGTTTTAAACACAGATAAAAACAAAAAAACTGCGGATGCTGGAAATCCAAAACAAAAACAGAATTACCTGGAAAAACTCAGCAGGTCTGGCAGCATCGGCGGAGAAGAAAAGAGTTGACGTTTCGAGTCCTCATGACCCTTCGACATGAGGACTCGAAACGTCAACTCTTTTCTTCTCCGCCGATGCTGCCAGACCTGCTGAGTTTTTCCAGGTAATTCTGTTTTTGTTTTGGTTTTAAACAATTGGTTTTAAATTGTATGAAAGTTGACGATTAGGGAATGCACTGACCACTGTGACTGTGGCTTGACAGTAGAGCACAATTAAATAAAAACTGTTGAGACTCAAGCCTCATGCTTTTGGAAATCTGAAAATCAACAATTAACTTTTGCATCAGCTTCAAGCACGGCTCCACCTCCCCCGACATCAGTGCGGCATTTGAGAGATTAGCCCAAGGCAAAACAATTGTCTGGATTGTCACAGGATTGTAACTGTAGTTATGTGTTAATATTGATGCATTGCAACCAGATGTTACTGGAATTAGGTGTGCTAGCATCTGTGGTGGTTAAAGTTTCTGAGCAATGTCAAATGTCTAAACCAGTGTATTTGGTTTCATGGACTCCCGCCCCTAAATTATAATACAATATAATGCTCATAATAGTGCTGCATGTAAAGGCTGTTTCAATAATGCTTTTAAGAAAACAGATACTTACAGACAACAGTGAGAAGGGTGTGCCTGCTTCTCACTGCAGAGTTTGACTAGCAGGAGCACAGGGGTAGTTTGGAGAGAGTACTGAAGGAGCAGGGGCAAGCAGGAGCCCAAGCTGGTACAGCACAACTTGGATGTTTTTTGTATTCTTTCATGAGATGTGGGTGTCACTGGCTGGGCCAGCATTTATTGCCCTTCCCTAATTGCCCTGGAGAAGGTGGTGGTGAGCTGCCTTCTTGAACCGCTGCAGTCCATGTGGTGTGGGTATACCCAGATTGCTGTTAGGAACGGAGTTGCAGGATTTTGACCCAGCGACAGTGAAGGAACGGCAATATATTTTCAAGTCAGGTTGGTGACTGACTTGTAGGGGAACTTCCAGATCGTGGTGTTCCCATCTATCTGCTGCCCTTGTCCTTCTAGATGGTAGTAGTCATGGGTTTGGAAGGTGCTGTCAAAGAAGCCTTGATGAATTCCTGCAATGCATCTTGTAGATGGTACACTACACACTGCTGCTGCTGTGTGTCAGTGGTGCAGGGAGCAAACGTTTGTGTATGTGGTGCCAATCAAGCGGACTGTTTTGTCCTGGTCAATGTCTTGAGTGTTGTGGGAGCTGCACTTATCCAGGAAAGTGGAGAGTATTCCATCACGCTCCTGACTTGTGCCTTGTAGATGGAGGACAGGCCTTGCGGAGTCAGGAGGTGGGTTACTCATCGCACACTTCCTAGCCTCTGACCTGCTCTTGTAGTCACATTATTTATATGGCTGGTACAGTTCAGTTTCTGGTCAATGGTAACCCCCAGGATGTTGATGATGGGGGATTCAGTGATGATAATGCCATTGAACATCAAGGGACGATGGTTGGATTCTCTCTTGTTGGAGATGGTCATTGCCTGACACTTGTGTGGCACGTATGTTACTTGCCACTCATCAGCCCAAGCCTGGATATTGTCCAGATCTTGCTGCATTTGGACATGGACTGCTTTAGTATCTGAGGAGTTGTGAATGGTGAACATTGTGCAATCATCAGCGAACATCCCCACTTCTGACCTCATGATGGAAGGATGGTCATTGATGAAGCTGAAGATGGTTGGGCCGGGGACACTACCTTGAGGAACTTCTGCAATGATATCCTACAGCTGAGATGCCTGACCTTCAATAACGACAACCATCTTCTTTTGTGCTAGGTACGACTCTAACCAGTGGAGAATATCCCCCCCGATTCCCATTGACTCCAGTTTTGCTAGGGGTCCTTGTTGCCACACACTGTCAAATGCAGCCTTGATGTAAAGGGCAGTCACTCTTACCTCACCTTGGGAGTTCAGCTCTTTTGCGCATGTTTGAACCAGGGCTCTAATGACATCAGGAGTTGAGTGGCCTTGGAATACTCCCCACTTGCCTGGATGTGTGCAGCTCATACAAAACTCAGGAAGCTTGACACCATACAGGTCAAAGCAGCTCGCTTCATTGGCACCACATCCACAAACATTCACTCCTTCCACCACCGATGCACAGTTGCAGCAGTATGTATCATCTACAAGATGCACTGCAGGAATTCACCAAGGCTCCTTAGGCAACATCTACCAAACACACGACCACTACCATCTAGAAGGACAAGGGCAGCAGATACATGGGAACACCATCACCTGAAAGATCCCCTCCAAGCCTCTCACCATCCTGACTTGGAAATATAATTGCCTTTCCTTCACTGTCACTGGGTCAAAATCCTGGAACTCCCTTCCTAACAGCACTGTGGGTGCACCTACACCACATGGACTGCAGCAGTTCAAGAAGGCAGCTCACCAACACCTTCCCAAGGGCAACTAGGGATGGGCAATAAATGCTGGCCCAACAAGCGAAGCTCACATCCTATGAATGAATGAAAAAAAGCACACAAAGTTGCCTACCACAAATGTATTGCACCATGGAGTCATCATGATCTCTTGTTGAGGATGATTTCCTTGTGGAGAACTCCATTTAAGTGAGATGTCGATGTTGGCTGTGATTTCACAGATGACTTATTAGCCCTATCTTAGCCTTACGGGCTCTCCGCTGGTGAGGGCATTGGTCGTCAGCTGCTAGAGGTTGTGGCAGATTGTTGGCTCGAGCAGCTACCCTCTCTTTTTGTCTCTCTCCGTGGCTGCTCTTATTCTTGGGGAGGTCTTGACATCATTTTTGATGATGGATTGTCATTTTGGTTGCGATTGGGCATCTGTTTCGCATGTGTTGACTTTAATAGAGCAGATTTTGATAGACGCTTTGAGAGTATCTTTGAAACAATTTGGACATGACAAAGCCACACCCTGCACAGTTGACCCTGCAAAGTGTTTCTCACTAATAACAGGGTTTGTGCCAAAATTGGGAGCTGTCTCACAGACTCAATCAATTTTAGATCATAATGCCTCATTGTTGGAAACTATTGCTTCCCTCAGATTGTGCAAGATGCATTGCATGGCAGAGTGCTGAGCAGAAGATGCTCCAAGAGCACAGAAAATAATGGGTGAGTTTGCTTGTTGCTGGATGAGCCTGAAGACGTGGAGAACAGATTCTTTTAACTGAAATCTGATGGTCCAAGGATCATGGAAGATGTTTGTTGCTGTCTACCTAAGCCCTAACCAGTGATGCCATATATGACTTCTCACAAATCTAACAGCTGCAGAGCTGCCTGCAGACAGTTACCTCAGGAATATATTTCTCAGAACCTGTGCCTTCAAGAGTTGTTCTTCAGAATAGTTAATGAAGTAAAGCCTCTTCTGTCAAAACCTGATCTTACAATTCAAATGTAACTCACAATAGTTAAAAATGTTTTGCACCATGTACAATAAAAATATATTTTTTCTGAAAGGAGTTTACAATTTATATGATATATGTGAAGTTAAGTAAAAAACTAAACCAGATGAAGTTTTTCCATCCTGTTACATCCCGCTCTTTTCCAAGCCTGGTTTGTATTTACAGTACAAAAACAGAATTACCTGGAAAAACTCAGCAGGTCTGGCAGCATCGGCGGAGAAGAAAAGAGTTGACGTTTCGAGTCCTCATGACCCTTCGACAGAACTTGCGTTCGAGTCCAAGAAAGAGTTGAAATATAAGCTGGTTTAAGGTGTGTGTGTGGGGGGCGGAGAGATAGAGAGAGAGAGAGAGAGAGGTGGAGGGGATTGGTTTGGTTGTAGGGACAAACAAGCAGTGATAGAAGCAGATCATCAAAAGATGTCAACGACAATAGTACAATGGAACACATAGGTGTTAAAGTTGGTGATATTATCTAAACGAATGTGCTAATTAAGAATGGATGGTAGGGCACTCAAGGTAGAGCTATACCTTGAGTGCCCTACCATCCATTCTTAATTAGCACATTGGTTTAGATAATATCACCAACTTTAACTTTAACACCTATGTGTTCTATTGTACTACTGTCGTTGACATCTTTTGATGATCTGCTTCTATCACTGCTTGTTTGTCCCTACAACCACACCCCACCCCCTCCACCTCTCTCTCTCTCCCTCTCTCTATCTCTATCTCTCCGCCCCCCACACACACACCTTAAACCAGCTTATATTTCAACTCTTTCTTGGACTCGAACTCAAGTTCTGTCGAAGGGTCATGAGGACTCGAAACGTCAACTCTTTTCTTCTCCGCCGATGCTGCCAGACCTGATGAGTTTTTCCAGGTAATTCTGTTTTTGTTTTGGATTTCCAGCATCCGCAGTTTTTTTGTTTTTATCTTTGTATTTACGGTAGCCTGTTTTAACTTCAGAATCCACCCCGTTTTTCTTTTTTGCACTACCCAGGTATGCTATTTTCACTCTCCAGTATCAAACTCCAAATCACTGGCTCCCAGATAAAAATGATACTATTGCTGATCATTTTAAATTTAAGGCCGACCCACCTTTTATGTGCTCTTCAGCCAACAGAATCTCATTCTGCCTTAGGTGGCTAGTTATCACTCCGGCAGAAGTTTCTCAACTGTTTTTTGGAGCAGTCAAATTTACTGTTTAAAGCCCTGCAGAGCAACAGGTGATGAATTACTTCTGCACAAACATGGATGGCCATCAAATCAAAAGCTCTGTGCTTTGGCAATGAGTGGAGCAATTAACCCTATAAAAACAGCAAAGCATCAAGAATATGATTGCAGTCTTGGTGTAAGTTCATCATTTGCTGCTCTAATAATTTCCAAGTTGCAAAGTTTACCCTAGACAGAACTGGGAGGATAGTGTTTTACACGGATAAACTCACCACCCTCTTTTGCTATTCCACTGGATTATGGAGAGAGTGAATTCTCTGATTTTAAAATTTGCATCCTTTTAAGTCTTACTTAACCACCTCTAGCCCTATAACCTCCAAACTCCTCCACCCAACCTCATGTGCCTCCCTGATTTTCATCTTCCATCACTGGCAGCTGTGTCTTCAGCTGTCTAGGAAACTTGAATTCCTCCCAAAGCCTCTCTCCTCCTTTAAGAGGATCCTTAAATCCTACCTCTATTACCAAGCTTTTGATCATCTGCCTTAATATCTCCTTACATGACTTGGTGCCAAATCTTTCTTGGTAATGCTTGAAGCGCCCTGGGACATTTTACCATGCTACGTAAATGTATTTTATTGTTGAGAACTCTGTTTCAATTGCTCTCTATGTCAGAGTGAAAAACAATTGTTGAAAAAGACCCATTTGCTAAATGTAGAGGAGTCAGACAGCAAGGTGCATCTAATAGACCTTTTTGTGATATGGTCATTCGAGGTTGTGTCAGTGTTGTCAATTGTGCATTGCTGGTGCACTGTGCACATTCATATGGGAACACTTGCTCCATTTGATAGCTGCAATAAAACTGTAAATTGCATGCATAAAGAATATATTTATGTCATTACAATTAGTAAGGGGAGGAAACGTACTCCACTCACCCCTGCACTGGCTGATATTTGAACTGGAGAACGAGGTCTATTTCTTGTAGACATTTGGTGATCAATTACACATTGAATGGAGGTGTGATTTTAGAGGAAGAGGCAAAAAAAAATCAAAGAAACAGGAACTTAATGAAAAGAGTGAAACCAAATGCTTCAATGAATTGGAAGGCAAAACATTCATAACAACAGATAAAAGACAGCATCTTTTCAATTTTTAAATTCATAAATTTTCCAGTCAGCCAGCTAGGGAACGAGTGTCTGCAATATTTGACATGAGCTGTTGTTTCTGGCAGTTGATCAGTTAATCCCGATGACATGGTGATTAATTGCAACAATGGAAAGAATAGTCAGATAATGCAAAACATAACAAGTCCCACACATCAATTTTCCCAGATTACATGGCTGCGGGGCAGGTAAGAAGTGTCTAGCCATCACAGTGCGGAGCAGAGTTGATGGACTTAGTTGGTCATTTCCTGCCTGTCAATTTTGTATGCTTGGAACATGAATCCAGGATGCTGGGGATGGGATTTGTGGTGGGGGGCAGAAGAGAGACAACTTCCAACAGAAAACAAAGGGTACCATGGACATGTAGAAGATTCAGAGGACAAGGGATCGCACAGGCTCAACTTTCAGGAGATTTTCTAGCTGAACTATATGATGTTCCTTCAATGAATTGTACCCTTCATTTGAGATATACAGAGTTAGACAGCATGCTGTAGCTTAATACACTGCTTCATGGAGTTGTAGGGTTCAGGTTCAGAATCCGCACCTAACTGCCTGATGAAGGATTTAACTTTTAATTTATGATGTCACTTTCAAAGCCACCATACAACCTTATCTTGGAGGGCTCCTTTGGTGAGAAGGTAAGATACAGAAAAATAGAACAAGGAAAATATGAAAGAAAGACTTGCATTTATATAGTGCCTTTCACAACCTGAGGACATACCAAAGTTCTTTACAGCCAAGTAAAGGTACCTTTTTCTGGAAGCGTATTCTCTACTGTAATTTTTTTATATTTATTCTTTCATGAACGTGGGTGTCACTGATAAAGCCAACGTTTGTTGCCCATCTCCAATTGAGCTAAGTGGCTTGCTCAGCCATTTCAGGGGGCAGTTAAAAGTCAACCACATTGCTGTGGGTTTGGAGTCATATGTAGGCCAGACCAGGTAAGGGTGGCAGATTTCCTTCTCTAAAGGACACTAGTGAATCACATGGGCTTTTACAACAATGACAGTTTTCATTATTTCATCATTAGTTCTCTGTGATGGGATTTGAATCAGTGTCACCAGAGCATTAACCTGGGCCTCTGGATTACTAGCCCAGTGACATTACCACTACACTACCATCTCCCTTCATGTAAGGAGCACAGCAGCCAATTTGAGAGTAAAGGCTGAGGTGTGCTGTTTTATGCACCCTTGTTACATGGAAATTATGAGCATCCCGAAATGGACAGGGAAACAAGCTGTAGCTTGTTCACTGATTTGGAGTATTATTCCAACATGGAAAGAAATTTAAGTAGCTCAATATTCTCTGGAATGGATGTAATAATACTTATATAGTGTGCTATTGCATTGAATGTCAAAACACTTCAAGCAATGAATTAGTCTTTGAAATGCAGACTGTTTTCTGACTGTTGGATAGATGTGGCATTCGCCATCAGTAATATCTCTCACATGACATGAGATGCATGACTGTTTAACTATGAAGTTAATTGAGGGAAGAATGTTGGTCATGATAACCTGGAGAACTCTATGCTCATAGGATCTCTAATATCCATCCGAACAACTGAAATTAGCAGACTCGACCTCAGTTTAGTGTCTAATCAATCCATAGAGTGAAATCTTCGTCAATGCAGTAGTGCTCTTTCAGAATGGCACCTTAGTACCAGTTCAGGTTATGCAACTCAAAACTTACAACTTGTTGTTCCGAAAGGTTGAGTGTGCTACCAAGAAGAAAGCTGACAAGCCGAACATGCAATATGGTAGGAATTATGTAAAAACCTTCACATTCAGCTGTTAAACACTCAAAACATCAGATGTGACCTGGTCTGAGCAAGGTTCTATTTATTTCACACTCTTCATTAAACCTCTGAATTTTTATAGTGGTTACCCGGATACATGTGAATTCACTGTTTATTATAATGCAGCAGACAGCATGCTGCTTGGCACAAACTTACTTTGAAGATTCATTGGTGATGCATCAATACAGTTGAACCATAGGACAAGTTTTACCAACTGTTTGCAAACTCGGCTTACTATTTGACCGAGCTGAGCTTCTGACTCAATATCCTCTTTGGTAAAGAGAACCTACTTCCATCTCTGTAACACTGTTCCTCTCTCCCCCCTCTTAGCCCATTTATTGCTGATCCATGCTCATTAAATCCAGGCTTAACTATTCCAATGTACTTCTGTTCAGCTTTCCATCTTCTACCATTTATAGACTGTAGCTCATTCAAAGCTCTGGTGCCTGTACCCTAACACCAACCAAGTTCTGCTCACTGATAACCCCTATGCTCTCTGACCTACACTGGCTCCTGGTGCACCAACACCTTGATTTTAAAATTCTTAATCCTAGTGTTCAAATTTCTCCATACCCTCACCCTTCCCTAATCTCTGCAATCTCCTCCAGTCCTACAACCCTCAGGAGATGTCTGCATTCCAACACCAGCCTCTTGTGCAACACATTCACCTAGTGTTCCACCATTGGTAGCCAATCCTTTAGCCATGTAGGCCCTAAACTCTGGAGTTCCCTTCCTAAACTTCTCCACCTTGTCACCTCGCTCTCCTCCTTTAAGCCTTATCTTAATTTGAACTAAGCTTTCAGTAACCATCTTAATAGCTCTTTCTATAATTTTGTCTCAATTTTGTCTGAAGACTCCTGTGAAACACCTTGGGTTGTTTCCTACGATATAGGCACTGACCCCTCCCAACCTTTATTCCTTCTGTGCCCACCATGGAAAACCTCTAGCCCAATTCACTCTCAGCGGCACTTCCAAAATCCCAACTGTCTAGCTTTTGGCCTTCCAATCACCACAACATTTTTCCAAGTCCCAATTAGAACCATTACTCTCTCTAACGCTGGCTACTCGCCCTGATATGGTCCTCATCTCCACTTCCTAAATCCAAGGGATGCAGACTTTAATGGATTTGACAGACAACTGGCTTAGCCTTTCACCACCAAATATGGCTGGACCACAAAGTGCTATCCGGTCCTGCTCACGCCTGCAAAATCTGCTCACTGTTTAAGCATCATCCTTGAAGGCAAAGGTAACGCCAAGTTCTTTTCTCTACTGCAAACAGTCTTCTTAAACCCCTCTGCTTTGGCTCCTCCACACCCTTGACAAATGCAAGGAGGGCATGGACTTTTTTGTTAGTAATACTGAGACCATATGATCAGCTTCCTCTGCCACTTTTCCCCTGCCCCTTCCCCTAGCCCACTGAGCCAAACTTCCTTTAAAGTTCCCCATTCTCGCCCCAGCTGTGAATTGGAACTATTTTTTTCTCTCTCTCAGTTCTTCTCATATCCTCTCCATGCTCATCCTACTTATCAAGCCCACCTCCTCCTGCCTCGGCCCTATTCTTAACTAAACTGCTGACCATCTAATTTTCCCACCTGGCTCCCATCTTCACCGGTATTCTTAACAGTTGCCTCTCCTCAGATACTGTCCCCCTCTCCTTCAAATCTGCCATCACCGCCCCTCTCAAAATTAAAAACAACCCTTGACCTATCCGTCCTTGCAAACTCTAAGCCAAGCTTCCACTTTCAAGGACTTTGGTGAGAAAAGGAATGTGGCATCACCTCCAAAATCTATGCCAGTCTTTCCCAGGATACCATGCTTGAATCCCTCAAATAAGTTTAGGGCCACAATAATAAAACGGCTCTCATTAAAGTCACAAATGACTTCCAATGTGACTATCAGCAGCTTTGACAAGGTTGACAACACCATCCTCCTCCAATGCCTCTCCACCACCTTCCAGCTTGGCAGGACTGTTGATGTCTGATTCTACTCTCTACTCTCATCGAATTGAAGCCCGAAAATCCCCTGCCATGGCTTCACTTACCACACACAGTGATGCCTGGTGTCCCCAAGGATCAATCCCTGGCCCCCTCTGTCTTGTTTACATGCCGCCCCTTGGCAACATCATTGTGCAAATAGAAATGGATGTGTTTTCCAATGAGATTACCCAAATCTACCTCATCACAATCTCTCGACACCTCCACACTGTCGCAGGATTGTCCAATAACTTGCCCAGTACTGGATGAGTGGAAAGTTCCTGCAAATAAATATTAGGAAGATCAAAGCAATGGTCTTCGCAAACCCCACCCCCCCCCCACCCCCCTACCCCCACTACAAACTCTGTTCCCTAGATTCCAACTCCGTGGCAGCAAATTTTTAAATTCATTTTACAGATGTGGGGGCTTTGCTGGCTAGACCAGCATTTACTGCTTACCCCTAATTGCCCTTGAGAAGATGGTGATGAGCTGCCTTCTTGAACCGCTGCATTCCATGTGGTGTAGGTACATCTACAGTGCTGTTAGGGGGAAAGTTCCAGGATTTCGACCCAACAACAGATAAGGAACCCAGATATAGTTCCAAGTCA